>NC_139983.1:3008379-3238379 GCF_963993115.1 Abramis brama | reverse complement strand
CAAAAAGTTATCCAATTCCACAATGTGAAAATGTATTTGCCCCTGTAGTTACGAATTCCTCCTATATATGAAATGTATTTATAATGTGGTTCAGCTGGACTAAACACAACCAGTCCTGATTACTGAAGCCCTATTCAATCAAATCAACACTTAAATAGGACTTTTCCCACAGCATCAAGTTTGTTAAAAGGTCTTAAAGTGTCCCATATGCTTTCTCGAATATTCCCTTTCATGCAGTGTGTAATACGGCTGTTTGTGAATGTAAATGTTCTGCAAAGTTGTAAAGTGGAAAGTGCTCGATAAATAAAGTTATTGTCTCCCAAAAGAAAGAATCGAGTCTGAACCGCCTAAACGAGTCGTCAGTAACTCCAGTCTCACTTCTGTGACCGGCATACGTAACAATGAAACACATTTGCATAATTAACGCCTATGGTCTTCATCGGCTGCCGGCAAACAACGTCGTCTTCTTCTGTGACCTCACACACACATGCACTGAACATTTCAAAAACTTTTAGCCTTTTATGTTCAAACCGGAGTCAGACAATGATGGAGAGACTCAAGATGAAGAGACAACATGTAGAAGCAACAGGACATTTCTGAATGGTTAGTTGATGAACTTATGCTTATGTGGAGTTAACTATCTTCTAGTCATTGATTAGCATATTCTGTCTTGATAATCTGTAAATCGTGTTCAGGGGGCGGGGTTTATGTAAATTCTAGGGTTTGTGATGTCACTAACCCGGGAGGAATGTCATGTAGTCTCTACCAGCCGTTTGTTGTAGTCCTTAAAAAGAGATTTCTGTAAAATAAAATATCTCCCTTTGCTTTGAACTTTGCAGATGTTGTTTATGCTCAAACAGCAACATTACACACTAACTAAAGTTAGAAAAGTCAAATCATAATCAACCACCCCTTTAATATTTGGCAAGTGTCTGTGCTGCTGTGTGTGTGTGTGTGTGTGTGTGTGTGTGTGTGTAATAAGCAGAGTGTACGCACGTTGTGGACCCGCCAATAGGCGCACATTACTAACGCGCTCTTTAAATAACAAAAACGTTGCTTAAAACATCCGAGATCAAATGAGACATCCAAGATGATATCATCGTGCTAATCATGATCTGGCTAATTAGGTTCTTCGAACACACTTGCCGGATATGATTAGTATCACTGGATTGAGTTATCTGAGATAATTGCGTGTTCATGCACTGGTTTAAAAGGGGAGATGTATCGATAGTAGAAACATTGATCAGCAACGCTGCTATTGGCTGCTCAGCGTGGCCAAAGAGCGCGCTCAGTTTTTATCATCAGCAGAGCAAGAATTAAAGTCGAAGTTTATTCGGAATTTTAATGTTTAATCAAAACGCCAGGGAAAACCTCAAAGTCTGCAAAAGCCAGGAGAGAGGGCTGGCAAAAAGTAGCAGACAATTTAAATCTGTTAGAAGTGGCCATGTTAGTGTTTTTATCACTTATTAGCCTATATTTTTGTATTTTAAAAATTGCATAATTACTTTGTTCATTGTAATGTCAGAGTCACCACACTAGAACATGGGAACAAACTAGATGTACCGCATGGCGGTACAAAATATGACCGCCGCTCAGGCCTGCACTGGCTTTCCACAAAAATAAATGACGTGGAGCAATTTGGCTGTATTGCGTGTTTATGTATATAACTAAAAAAAGTAGTAGTATGTGCATGTCTGTCTGTGTGTGTGTGTATGTGTGTGTGTTTGTGCATGTGTGTGTCTGTGTGTGTGTACATGTGTGTGTGTGTGTGTGTCTTCTGCCCTCGGTTGAGTGTATGGCTACTCAGCCTATGCAGCGAGCTAAACAGTAAGAGAAGGTGGTTCCAGGAATAACAGGACACAGTTTTCTTCTTAGTGTCTTTACTGAAGACCTCTCTTTTGATTGTAAAACTGTGAACATACAAGCAAATTTCAATAAAATACATTATTTAACAAACCAAGACTCATTGCTGTGAATTTAAATACTTGAAGTGATCAGAGTTCAAGATATAAGAATCACAACATTACTGCTCAAGTCCCAATTCGCATACTATCCGTCCTAAATAGTATGCGAAACTAGAATTAGTACGTCCCAAATCGTAGTATGTTGAAATGAGTGTTCCAAAGATACCCGGATGGTCTACTATTTCCGGTTAGAATTCGAAGTGCAGGTCAATGCACACTCTAACGGCTAATATTGCCCACAACCCATCGCGTGCGGGAGGGAGGAGCTTTGCGGTGATGGTGCTGGTGATGTGTAAACGATGTAAACCTGGCAGTCGGATGCAGCAGCGGAGATGCGCCCTCAGTTTTTAAGTGTAAGAATTCAGTTTAACCCTAATAAAAGTTATATTTTATTGTCTCGTAATATTAATGGGTTTATGTTGTGCCAAAAAAGTACCGTTTATCTTGTAGGGTCCGATGAAGATACTGAGCGCCTCATTGCAGGCTACAAAACAATAAATAAAAAGGCTCTAATACAGTGTCATTCAAGTGTCTTTTTTATGTATTTATTTTGATGTTTCTGTCTGACTTATTTGTAGTAATACTGTGGCTGTACAAATGTTAACTTTATCAGTCCAACCAAAGAAACATGGTTAATACACTTTTACTATAGTAAAAGCATGGTTCATTTTCATCGGGGTATTTTTAAGTATTATACATAAGTATAAGATTAAGTATAAAATACGTTAAACAATAGTTACACTTTAAACTTTAAATATTTTAGCTCAGAAAATAAGTAGCTTTCGTTACACAGTACACACATTTGCACATGAACGTCAGAACCAGCCGCCTCATGACCTGCGTCTGGTTGATCTACGACGACGCCCTGCTTCACTCCTCAAATTGTAAATGTATTGTGGAAAAAAAGATGGGAATAGTAAATAAAATGATATTGGACAAGAATGAATGAAATGTAAAATGTTTTGTTAACAGTCGAGGTGTGTGTGCGTAACCAGGCAACCACGTTCAAGTTCACGTTGCATGACGTCATCGAAGTATGTCCCAGAACGTGCATACTCTTTTGCTACACACTCAAAAGTATGTACTTTTTCCTCACAAAAAAAGTACATTCTTTTAGGTCGTAGTATAAGTAGGCGAATTGGGACTCAGCATACATCTTTAAATGATTCAGTTTGCCACCATGTGGTTGGGGAATATACTGCAGTTAATTGCAGTTTCAGTGCACAGATTCACAAGTAGTTCAAAATACTGTTCAAAAAATCTGTAAAAATATAACAGGTCGACTCTTTCCTCTTTAGTTAGATTTAGTAGAGCATGAACTCAGCAAGCCTTAAATCAAAGCTCCACAGTAAAACAAAAGCTACTGTTTTACTTTTAACAACCTGTACTATGTACAACCTGACGACCTAAGTTCAGTAAAAGCTGTGTTCACATTGACTTATAAGATATTGTACAACCACATACTAAACAAAAGCTAGCAACATTAGCTTGACTTAGATCACAAACAACCTTTTTGTTTGAGAGAGTTAAAATAACCTATTAAGTACGTTAACGTTACCAGAAAAGTATCTAAACATTTAGAAATACAAAATTGGCCACTAATAACTTACAGATTATGGCATGTCCAAGCTTCCCAAAGATATAAGGGGACTGAGAAGAGTGAGGAATGTCAACACCTGACCTCCGGACATTTTCTCACACCGCGTGTAACAAACTTTTTTCCTGCTGCGTCAGCACATCACAACAGAGCGCCGAGAAGAACACGCGTTATAATCCATGAAGAAGAACCCAAAAGAAACACTAAAGGAGATACTGACCCCAAGTGGGAAAATAAAGAAATGCACCAGCGAACTAATACAATACTATAGAACATAGAGGGACAGAATAGTGTGTGTTTGTGTGTGTGTGTCTGTGCATGTGGATTTGTATGTGTGTGTATGGGTGTGTGTCTGTGCGTGTGGATGTCAGTGTGTGTGCATGCTTGCGTTTGTTTGTATTCCTGCATGTGTGTGTGTGACAGTATCATCCTAAACCAGCAACCCTTCACTCAACAGCACCATCTACAGGCCGATGAGTGTACAGTCACTAAATGTGCACATAAATTAATTTATTTTATACCCCCCATGGATGAAATTCTACGAAACTTAGCATACCCCCAGAGGATGTCAAGTTAATCATACACATGAAATATGGTGCAGTTCTGAACATCTCCACTGAAGATAGGGGCGATTAAAGCAGAATAATATTGCATTTTCATTTTTTATGGGAGGGGCGCAAATCACAAATGAGTGATTATGGGCTAGGTTGATGTGGGCCCTTAAGAGCAACATACCATAAAAATTTCTTCATCCTCGGTGCCACGGTTCAGGTAGTTATTTAGGAAAAACTGCATTTTTTGAGTTTGGGGGGGCCCAGCGCGGGGGGGGGGGGGGGGGGGGGGGGGGTGAGTGGCCCCCGGGGACCAAACGAAATTTTTCCGTAAAAGTCTAGTGGGGCTACATGCCCACCAAATTTCATGTTCCCCGGTGTTTCGGTGTCCCTGGTATCGTTGACGGAAAATTCAGTAGATTGACGGGAAAAAAAAAGAAAAAAACTTTGACAATCCCTATATGACCGCTTTCGCTAGCTACGCTAGCGGCGGTCATAATAATAGTGAAGTACAAAAATATTCTACATAATGGTGATATTTAGTTATATTAGTCTCTTTTATAAAAGGCACTGTTAAATAAATGGTTGTCTGTTTATAAAAGCAACCAAGATAAAGGCTGAAAAAAAAGAAAAGATCTTAGCCTACACTGTAAAATATTTTTTCTGCATTAAATTAAGGCCGTATAGTCATTTCAACTGTTAAATCTTAAGTAATGATGAATTGCTTTGACTTGTGAAAGTGAAAACTGATAAACTTATGTTAATGTAAAAATATTTTGCCATGAGTTAGTGATCACATTTTTCCCGAGTGTAGTTCATTGTAATGACATTGGCCCTCATTTATCATTCTTGCGCAGAAACGGGCGTAGCCTATATGTTGGCGTAAGATTATGCTTACACTCCTCTCATCGCCTGATTTATGAAGCTGTGCGTACCTTTGAAATCCAGGTGTACGCAATACCTGCCCTTGATAAATGCCGCGGCTGTAATCGATCGTCATTAGAATAACACGCCCCTATAATATTCAAGTCTCCGCTCCCCCCACGCCCTCATTTTACGCCATGGACACACAGAAGACGGCAAATTAAAGAGAAACTTCTTTGAGAAAGAGAAAGCGAAACCAGGGAAGTGGAAAGAAACAAAATTGATTTCTAGATTTTTATTATTAATGACGCTTATTGTTATTTAGAAGAAGAATGTCGTTATTATTATTTGTATTATTATTATTATTATTATTTAAAAGAAGAAGAATGTCTTTATTTTGTCAGTCTGAATTATTTTTTTGGTCATTGAAAGCCTTTCATTACTAAACCCAGTCCGTGCGCACCTGCCGGGCCTAACCCTGGCCTAACCATCGTTTCAAAGAATAGTACAACGGCGAGCGCGTCGAGTATAAACGCCTCGTCCGTTTGGGGAGGTGCGCGCGCAGTCTGCGGAGACTCGCGCTGCGGAGCCAGGCGAAAGTATAAACAAGGCTTGAAACGTCAGGTAAAGCGCACAGGCTCGCAACTGAAGGAATACATATGCCTACAATTCAAATGCTTTGGTAAAGTCACACAAATTAAACATTGAAGTCCATGTTGCACAAAAATAAACACTGAAGTTTATAATTACTATGTGGTTGTTTTTTTTTACAGTGGGTCATAATATATCATATCTTTTAGTTTGTCTGTGCGTTTTGTAGTGTTAGGAATTGTTTTTCTGCGCATTCCCGCACTCAAAACGTGCGTACACCACCTCCTGAGCTGGCGTAGGATTTGAGCGTGCCGTACGCCAACGTCCATATTGATAAATCTCAAAGTCACTGTGGTTTTGGGTGTACGCCAGGTGTACGCTGGAAATTTGGTGTACGCACTTTTGATAAATGAGGGCCATTGTGTTTTCCTCTTTTGTGCACTTTTACATAATACACCAACACTTGTATCTGTTCCCAAGAAAGTGGTGGCTGAAATATGTGCAGTAAGTGGACATTTTCTAACTTTCCAAAGGAAAGAAAGTATAAGACTTTGTAATGTCCATTTGTTTCCATTGCATAAACCCTCTCAGATAACTGTCATATAGAGGAACTAGCCTACCTGCAAGTGCATAAATAACTTTACTTAATTTATACTTGTATGCTTTATGGCTGCAATATAAGTTGCAGGATTCCACATCTACAGAAAGGCCTACAGAAGAGTCTGCACACACAGAGGAGACATAGGCCTACAGGTGGGCAGTGTATAGCCAACTTTTCCTTTTTATTTGTTGCATGAGGCATGTGTCTAATATCTCTTGTTGCAGGCACTTCACCACTGCTTTTCTTTACAAAGAACAATTGAAATAAAACTCAGGGAACTAAGCATATTTGTCTTTTATTAAACATTTAATGAAAAGTGATTTTTTTTTTTTGGCAATGTTGTGTAATATGGCACATGCAACAATGTCACAGGCCCTGTCAGGTGTGCAACCCTCAGACTTTTCAGACACTGAAATCTTCCCTTTAGTTAGCCAAAGTTCATTTCATTGTGTGCCCTTGTCCTGGCTAGAGCTGCATTGTAACTGGTTTGGGTCAGGGAATGGGGTCATAAAACACCTGTCTGCAGGAACATGTCATAATCACCTATGAAGAAATGCAGTTCTGTTAGGATCAGCATAAGTGTATGTAATACAGTGAGCTTGATATTTAATTGTGGAACTTTCCTTACCACTATCAAATTATGTGCATAAATGTGAATCTCTGAAAATTCTTAAGTCATGCACAGATCCTGGCCATTTTGCTTTCACATTTGTGATATGGAAGATTTTAGTCAACTGCCTTTTTTTATTTGATATAATATTACTAATCTGGAATATTAAGAATCACAATAGTAACTGGGCTGTACACTTACATTGTGAACCCCCTTTCTGTTCACATAATCCCCTTCATTGAGGCCTTGATGGCAGTCTATGGTCTATGGTACCAATCACGTTAGTGAAGCCTGAGTGACATATATACTGTAATCAGCATGGTCATGATTGCATGATCTTCATAAAAAATTATAATAGCCTAAAAAAAAAAAAACTGCTTTACAACATTGGGTCTTCAGTGGCTTGGAAATGCCACAAAAAAAACCTAAAACTGTTTTTTAAACCTAAAAGCGCCAGGTAAACTCCGAATGACGCGACAGAGAGCACTTTCCATCAAGTTCTCCGCATCTCCAATAGTGTAAAGGAAAGAGCCACTCGCAAATAATCTTAGGGCAATGCAAACAGTTTGTGCTGTAGTTAAAGCCAGACTCCGACAAGTCGAAAATAAATGTGCGTTTCCAACAAATTAATAATGTAAACGACAATCTCACGAGTCACGAGAAAAAATATATAGGCTATATAAAAAGATATATATAAATATATAAGAGAGATATATAGCCTATAAAAATATATATATCTCAGAAAGAAAAAATATATATCTCATATATAAAAAATATATATCTCAGAAAGTGCATTATCGCAAACTTCCCATATCAGCTCCGCTTATGAGCTGCAGTCTAATCCTGTTAACAAGAAATAAGCTGCTCCCGAGCAGGTTTAAGATTGCGCACCTGTTGCTATGACAGCAAGTCCAGGATGAGCGTTGAAGAACCAAACAATCCAAGACTATGCCAAATCGCCAACAATCAAATCCAGCTAAGTGAGTTAGCGACGTACGAAGAACGGGCCCCAGGTTTCATTTGGTCAATGGCTCAGTTTATTTCAGTTCCTCAAAATAGCAACGGTCCAACAATGCGCCTGAACACACACCTCGTTCTCAGACCAGCAGCCCATGGGCGAACAGATCGGTGCAAATGCATTTGCTATTTAAACAACGTGGCGCAGGACGTGAAAATTAGGGATGCAACGATACCATTTTTTCAGAACCGATCCGATCCGATACCAAAAATTCTGAGTATCGGCCGATACCGATCCGTACCGATACCAGCGCAGTTTTTTTAATCAAGTAGAATTTCTATAACTCTGTGTTGAACTGATAATAAGAACTGAAAAAAAGAAAAACAACAACAAAAAATATATGATCATAATCTGACATAAATGCTATTATAAACTAGATTAGTGGATAATTCAGCAGTAAAATTTAGTCTAGAAAAATCACGAGTGCACAATAATTGTATAAAATTTGAACATTTTGTGGAAAAAAAATGTTTAGTGGGGAACAAATTAGAGACAATAAGTGTAACACTAAATCTGGTAAAACTTTACACATTGCTCTTTGTATTGTTGTAAAATACATTCATGAAAAACAACAAAAATAAAAAATATAAATTATTTTATAGCCTACAATAAAATTGAGACATTTTTTAAATGTATAGCACAGCTGTTTAATGAGGTAGCAACATAATAGATAAGATAGGACAGAACAAGAACGGCTATTGATAATGTTTCATTGCGTCACTGTATTATGATATGAAAGGCTCCAATACAGTGCGGCACAAAGCGCTTATGCGCATCCCGAGCGCAGAATGATGCGCTTGAAGCAACATGAGTCACAGCGCGCAGCGCGTCGAGTCCGCATTGAAAAGTTTAAAGCACAAAGAAAATACATATTGATGATGCGTAGTGTATTATACAGTATCTATCTATGCAATAGTCTATTCAGCATTTTCTTTTAACAGTTTTAAATTTCAGTTACTGTGCGCGTGAAGAACAAATAGTACCTGACTTTACTCCAGTGTTGTGATCTAACAGACACCCGTAGAAAGTAACATGATTAAGGTACAGCAATAAAGTCCAGCAAGATAAAGTTGTTTTATGCGAAACCATAGACCTTTATCTACAGATCAAGTATAATAATAGTAACATTGAATCATCTTGGAGAGAGTTTCATCGTGTTAACTGTCGTAACCGAACGCGACGCGCTGTTTGAATGGAGAATGATTGACAGCCGCAGCTGAGGGAAACGTTTACGTGATCTTGAATTTAACGACTTAAATATTAATTTATATCTCACATTATACTATATAATGGCTTCAGAACACTTATAATATTGTGCACGAAAACTTATGGTGCTTTATAATGTTTGTGTGCCTTTTGTGGGGCTTAACAATAACACTGAATAGTATACGCAGAATATCGGATTTGGATCGGCCTTGTCTGACCGATACCCGATCCGCCAAAAATGGCAGTATCGGAGCCGATACCTATACTGAGTATCGGATGGTGCATCCCTAGTGAAAATGAAAACTGCGTCGGGCTGAAACTAGCAAAACACACTTATAACGTGCTCCTGGCGCTGCATTGCACCAAGTGTATGATAGGGTCCTATGTGTGTGTGTGTGTCTGTGTGAGTGAGTGAGTGAGTGAGTGTGAATGAGTGTATGTGTTTGTTTCTGTGAGTGAGTGTGTGTGTGTGTGTGTGTGTGAGTGTATGTGTTCGAGTGTGTGTGTGTGTGTGTGTGTGTGAATGAGTGTGTGTGTTTACTACTCTCTTCATGTCACTTTCAGTTTCATTTACATGTAAAACAAGAGATATTTGTCTTACCTTATATGATGAAACCACTTCACTGATGGGTCTGACTTTATGATTGTCGTGTTGTTGTGAAGTAACACACACTAAACACACAGGCTGTTTGTCCTGCAGACAGAAGAGTTTGAGTTTCTCACTGTGTAAACTGCAGATCTCCTCAGATCCTGATGAACGCGTCTCATTTCTCTCCTTCAGGATCGACTCGCACATGTTTTTTAACGCCAGATTAAAAGGAGGATTGTCTTTTGAGGATCTTCTCCTGCAGACAGGACACTCCTGAGTTTTCTTGGTTCTCCAGAACTGTTGAAGACACTCTTTACAGACACTGTGACTACATGATAAAACAACAGGAGCCTTGAAGATGTCACAGCACACGGGACAAGAAAGCTCTTCAGCAAAGACATTTAGTGAAGCCATTTTCTCCGTTTGAGCTCCAGCAACACAAACTTTACTTTCACTTTCTGAACGACGGGTTTAAAAATGAATCACCTTGAAAATCACAGCGATCTGCTGTCTGTTCAGAAACAAATGTCTCAAAAATCCTTCTTGAAAGTGTTTGTCTTCATTCTCCACTGATCGCTGCTTCTTTATTGCTTTTGTCGAGAGAGAAGAGAGTCAGCATGACAGAAAAGAGAAATAATAAGTCAGTCTCTTCCTGGTGTTGTAAGAGGGTGAAGTTTATGATCACATGTGGTTCAAAGAACAACATCAGGATTTCTTCAGGTTCAATTTTAACAAAACTTCCATTAAAACTTTCTCAGGTATAATGCTATAAATTAAAACCTTGAATCAAACACTAAAGAACAATGAAAAACACAAATATTGGCAATAAAAAAGACACTTTATTTGTGTGTTTTATTTATTGCTCTTTATTTTTAGAGAGATTGTTTGTCCAAGTATCCAATTGTAGTGGACAATGTCTCGAACCACAAAGAAACTCCCGACACCACTGGCTTCGGTGGACCACGACTGCAGTTTATTGACAGAAGACAATCAACACACAAGCCTTCAGGTTCACTCTCTTTCAGCTGAAGGATGTATATAATGCTGAGTGAGTTTGCTGGACGCTTCAGTGAATGATGAGATATTTTGCTAAATAAAATGATCTTGTCAGAAGAATTGCACGATAACTCTATTATTTATTTTCCCGTCAGTATCATCTCAGTGAGCTTTTGTGAGGGTTTACACATGCGCAGTAAAGGTGAATTTAGTGTTTTCCGACTTTTCAGTGTAGATGAGAAGCTTTTGGAAAACGCCTGAAAACGCCAGTGTGGACGGAGAGCGCTTTGAAACGAAAACGGCGTTCTCTTATGAGAGGTTCTCTCGTATTGCGTAAGTTGCTTACACTACGGGTAAAGTCATCTTTTCTCGAGATATGAAGCCAAAAAATTATCCTTAATTTTGTATTTATTGTCAACGCGTTGCAGCAGCTAGCAGACCTAGAGCAGGCTATCTAGCGCGCTCATTGGCTGCCCTGCGGCAACTGCAGCAGCCTACCACTGAGCCAAGCGTGACGTCACGCCCAATGAGGGCCCTAGATAAACGCGTCAAAGCCCACCAGAATGGGGGTGGCTTAGCGTATAAAAGGATGGGCTCGGAGGCTGCTTACCTGATTTTCATCTCTTCAGCGAAGCTCTCCGCATCGCTGGATCTTTGAGAAGAAGCCGCCGTTGAAGCCAGCGACAGAGCAAGCTTAGGACAGCGCCTGAGGAAGCCGGACGATTTCTCGCCGCCTTCAGCCATCCGTGTCTGCTACGCTATCCGCCGTCAATATTCTTTATCTGCCAGTGTGTGTTCACCGCTGCGACACACACTCTCTCTTCTTCTAAAAGAGAAATTTCCTACGAGGCGTTGTTTCAAATGCCTCGCACCAACTGCGCCTAGTCAGAGGCCCTCTTCGGTGGAGACCGGCACATCCTCTGCGCTTCCTGTCTGGTCTGTTACCATGCAGAAGCTGCACTCGCTAAGGGCGGCTGCCCTGAATGTGACGAGATGGATCTCCCCACCCTGCGGGCTCGACTGGCTATTTCGCCTATCACGACCCCTCTTCCCGCTCTCTCTCCTTTTGTTTGAGCCGCGCAAACTGCGCCGCTCACAAGGAATGTCAGAAGCGGACGGTCACGTGGCTAGCTTTTCTACGTTACAAGAAAGCTACCCCGCCCTCGCGTGCCTCACTCACCGGCGAAAGGAGGAAAGAGAGTGTTTTAGTCCAGCTGAGGCCGGACCAACCTCCAATTCTCACACATTTCTCAGTCCCCTCTTAAGTTCAGGCGGCTGGATATATCAATATTGCAGTAAATGAGCCTGTTATAATACATGCATGACTGCAAACAAACGCCGACACAAGACATGATGACGCTCTCTGGCTATTCGCCTATACGACCCCTCTTCCCCTCTTCTATGGCAAAAGGGCCATAGAACCAGTACCGCCTTCCCAGAGCGAGTCAGGCTTCTACAGCCGGTACTTCCTCGTACCAAAGAAGGATGGAGCTCTCAGACCTATCTTAGATCTGAAGTATTTGAACAAAGCTCTCATGAGGCGACCGTTCAAAATGCTCACAACCAGACAAATTCGCAAATTCGCCCGAGGGACTGGTTTATCTCTCTCGATCTGAAAGATGCTTACTTTCAGATTCAGATAATACCCTGTCACAGGCCATTCTTGAGATTCGCCTTCGACGGTCAGGTATATCAATACACCGTCATCCCGTTCGGCCTCTCTTTGGCACCCCGTACATTTACGAAGTGCATGGACTCTCGCTCCCCTAAGAAATCAGGGTATACTGGAATACTGAACTATTTGGACGATTGGTTGATTCTGGCACAGTCAGAGATACTAATATCTAATATCTAATATCTCACAGAACGATGTTTCTCAGCCATCTGGAAAACTTGGGTCTCACGGTCAATTGGACCAAGAGCTCATTACTGCTAATCAGACAGTCTCTTTTCTGGGAATAGAGTTGGACTCGGTGGCTATGACGGCCCGCTTGTCGACACCTGGCCGCGTCTTTCCAGATGGGCAGCGTTGTTCCCCTGAAAACGTTTCAGAGGATGCTGGGCTGTATGGCTTCAGCTGCAGCAGTGCTTCAGCTGGGCTTACTGTGTATGTCGATGCGCGGCCAGTCAATAGGAAGGAACAAGCTCATCATCCGCTTCCTTAGAGGAGCCAGGAGGATGAATCACCCGCGGCCCCCGTTGGTTCCTATTTGGGATCTTTCTTTGGTCCTGGAGGCCTTGAAAGCACATCCCTTTGAACCCTTACAGACCGTGGATCTGAAATACCTTTCACTCAAAACTGTTTTTCTGATAGCCCTGTCATCAGTCAAACGCGTGGGTGACTTACACGCGTTATCTGTTAACGCCGCGTGTCTCCAATTCGGACCTAATGACTCTTAGGTCATTCTCAAACCGAGACATGGTTATGTCCCCAAGGTGATTGGCACTCCCTTCAGAGCGCAGGTCATTTCTTTATCGGCTCTACCAGCATCCGGTAGTGAGGTCGATGGTAACCTCCTCTGCCCTGTCAGGGCGTTGAGGGTTTACGTCACGCGCTCCGCCGCCTTCAGGCGCTCGGAGCAGCTCTTTGTTTCGTTTGGTGGGCACACCAAGGGTCTCGCCGCCTCAACTCAGTCTGTCCAGATGGATAGTGGACGCTATCGCGGCAGCTTATGCGTCTAAAGACCTGCAGTGCCCTCTGGGCGTCAGGGCTCATTCCACTAGAGGCATGGCCTCATCGTGGGCTTGGTCCAGCGGGATTTCTATTCATGACATTTGTATGGCGGCAGGCTGGGCCTCCCCCTGTACATTTGTTAGGTTTTGTTGACCTAGCATTCACATAATACATTATAGACTTCTATAATTCAATGTTAGGCTGCATAGATTAGGTCAGCCGGAACCGGGAACACTTCCCATAAATCCTGATGTACTCGTTACATCATGAGAAGAATGGCATCTACGCTAATTTTAGTGTCTGTGTTTATCCCGAGGTTTTCCCGCAGCCTGCCGGATCCAGGCCGTATCCAGATCTGACGAAGGACCTTCGCCTGGACCCGATGACAACGCAGTGCTGAAGTGCCAACTAGTCTCTCCCTATGGAGGATCCCTTTACCACTCTACAGATAAAGCGTTGTCGGGAAAATTCGTTTCGCGTTCCTACCCCGAAGTGACAAAATAAAATAAAATTCTTTATCAAAATTTATAAAGAAAGACCAGTACTTTGTTTAGGCTTGGCTTGTAGGGAATTCCAAACCTGCGTACATATATTCAAACGCACATAACTATAGAACCAATTCTAAATGCGCATGTGAACGCCATCAGCGTTTATCACAGGTTCGCGTTTAAAGTCTGTGTAGAGAGAATGGTGTCGTCTTAGCGACCCCTATATAACAAATGATCGTTGCGATGGAAGCAAATCAATCAAAACTAACTTTAGCTGGAAAATAACTTTATTAAAGAACCGCTATAAAGCCAAAACAATCTCTGTTACCTTAAATTATACGCTTATCTCTGTAAAGCTGCTTTGAAACAATCTACATTGTTAAAAGCGCTATATAAATGAAGATGACTTGACTTGACTTGAGTTTTATAACCTGGAAGTTCCCGCCTTGCAGGCTTTACTCTCACTTGATTTTAGCTCTCCTGGTCGAGCTGCACTGTAAGGGTCGATATTCTTCAGTATGGACCGGCTGCGCCGCTCTATGTCCCCTATTGTGTGCTTATGTACTTGTGCTGGCCCACACTGTTGGTTTCCCACTTATCTGTGTTCCCCGGGCTTCCCCTGGGACTTAAGTGGTGGATGCTTGGCGCGCACGGCGTTGACAAGGGGTTCCCGTAGCGTAAGCAACTTACGCAATACGAGAGAACCTCTCGTAAGAGAACGTACTCGGTTACCTAACGTAACCTCAGTTCTCTCTAGAAGAGGGAACGAGTATTGCGTAACCTGCCGTGCTCGCGCCACGAGCTGATCTCGCTTCAGTCGATGAAAACCAGGGAAGCAGCCCCCGAGCCCTTCCTTTTATATGCTAAGCCACCCCCATTCTGGCGGGCTGTGACGCGTAAGTTGGGCGTGACGTCACGCAATACTCGTTCCCTCTTCTAGAGAGAACCAAGGTTACGTTAGGTAACCGAGTACGTTTTAGATGTAGGCCTACTGGTTTTTAGATGTACTGGGTTTTAGATGTACTGGTTTTTAGATGTAGCCTACTGGTTTTTACAGTTTTTACAGAAAAACTGTAAAATCCCTTTGGGAAAAATGAGTAAGAAAAATATTTACGGAACCAACGCCACTAAAAAGTAGCCAGGCAATTTTTTCTACTTGAACTAACATTGATGTAACCTGTTATCAGATAAGTGTATTAATATGAATTACTTTGAGTTAGTACAATAATAATAACAGAATGTAAATGATCACATCAAGCACAAACACATACCTGTTAGAAACACATGTTTGGTGTTAATGTTATTTTAAGGAGGGCTAGAAGTAAATGAACACGGACCACAGTTTGGGAACCACTGCACTTTTCAACAAGATGTGTGTGTAAAGTGAGTCCAGCACTGATGCTGCATTTATTTGCACAGAATCAAAGCTGCATCTTCACACTGCCTAACATCGATTGGACCAGAGAATGGACTTTTGACATAATTTATTGTAAGCTGTCATAACTGAATGTGTGTTAATAGTTCAGAAAGATGCATTGATGCCTTCTGACCAGCAGAGGGCCCCGGGGGCCCCAAGCATTTACAATAAAGTACAGCCTAATATTCAATATTCAGCTTGCAATAGCAGTATGGAGGATCATGTTAGACACACAAAAATCATGCTTTTGTAAATCATATTTATAACATTTAAAGTCAAAATTATTACATAAAAGTCATGATTATGACACAGAAAGTCACAATTTCGACTTTTTTAATCTTAGTATGCCATATAAATACTTAGTAGGTTATAATTTCGATTTTATCTCATAATTTCAATTTAGTTTGTCATCATTTTGACTTTTTATCTCATAATTTACATTTTTATCTCATAATTATCACTTAATGTCATAATCTTTACTTTTTATCTAATAATTCTGATTTATAATTCTGACTGATAATTCTGACATACCAAGTCATAGTTAATTATCGGATAAAAAGGTCATGAAATATCAATCGAAATCATGATATATTAAATAATAATTGTGACACTTAATATGTCAAATTCGATTAAGAATATGATTTTTTTAATGTCATGATTAAAATTTACCAAAGCATTTTTCTAATGTGGCAACTATACCACTGTTCTTGTGCAGGTCTATCATAATGTGTTGGTTTGCGCAGAAGCTGATGATTAACAGTAGATCACGTGCTAGAGTTTCTCTCTCATGCCACTCGGAGTGATGATGATGATGATGATGATGTGGAGTCACGCGCATGAATCAGTGACAGAAGTAGAGTTGTTTCTGGAGGGATGTATGATTCTGTCTTCACTCTTCTACTGGATCAGTTTTATTGGGTCTGAAACTGAGTCTGTCCTGATGCTTTAGACTCGTGTGATCTTAGGAAATCTGCAACGGCTCAATTTATGAGTCTGGAATATAATATCTTAATATAATAGAGGGACGCGATTCTGGATTCATGAGCAAGTTTGACTGACTGCTTGATTTTAGCTGTAGAAAATGTGCGAAAAAGGCGACAGTCACTTTGGAAAGGACGATCTTCAGACGAAAAGTAACATGAACCACGTTGAACTTCGCGAATGCAGAGACTTGAACACTGTTCCCAGCTGTAACACTCGTTTATACCGGAGGAGATGGTTCATTCTGCTTCTCTTCAGCTCATACTCACTGTGCAACGCGTTCCAGTGGATCCAGTATGGAATCATCAACAACATCTTCATGAAATTTTACAACGTCTCTTCATTCGCCATCGACTGGCTGTCGATGATCTATATGCTGACTTATATCCCCCTCATATTCCCAGTGACATGGTTATTGGAGAGGAAGGGTCTCCGGGTGATCGCGCTGTTCGCAGCCTCCATCAACTGCGCGGGAACCTGGATCAAAGTGGCCAGCGTCCAGCCAGACCTGTTCTGGGTCACTATGCTCGGACAGTTCACCTGCTCCTTTGCTCAGGTGTTCATTTTAGGAATGCCGTCTCAGGTGGCGTCCGTGTGGTTCGGTTCTGATGAAGTGTCCACCGCCTGCGCCATCGGCGTGTTTGGAAACCAGGTGCGTAAAAGCGCACGAACTGTCACATAACGCGAAACACACACCTCGTGCGGAAATAACTACTTTCATTTAAGTCATATTAATCACTAGGTTACACTAAACCCTTACGAAAATTAACCATGGTTTTACTACGAATAAAACAAAAAACATGGTTACTATTGTTAAAACATGGTAACCACAAATTAACCATGGTTTTGCTACACTAACCATAGTTTAACCATGGAATGTGTACTAAAACTGTGGTTATAGCCTACAAATGGAAATCAGTCTGCCAGAAAAACATGGTTAATACAGTTTTACCACAATAAAACCATGGTTAAGTTCTCAGATTTCCCCCAATGAGTCGTGTGCAGTTTTCGTGAAGTATAGAAACTCGCAGAGAGAAAGTTTGAGGTTGATGCAGTAAGGGGTTTTGGAAGTTTGAATTAAACTTATGATAAATTACCCAGCTTGTTGTCGAAAGCGGGCGCAAATTAGGCGCTAATTGGAGCGTTTAAACCTTGCATATTCATTACGCAAGTAGATGTATTTCTACAGCGTTTTCAAACAACTTTCCAGTAACACAGAAAGTTAGATTCGGCTACAGGTTTGTCTGACTCGGATCACACTGAATAGACGCTCACTCATACTCTTAAATATATATATATATGAAGAACCAACATCCACCGAACCTTTCCATTCCACATACGGTTCTTTAGTGGGAAAATGCTGTTTATTTAAATGTTCTTCACACTAAGAGAAAAAGTGGTTATTTTAAGAACTGTTCACTGAAAGGATCTTTGGGGAACGGTTTTTTTGGCGTCACTGCGAAAACCATCATTTGGAACCCTTGGTAAGGAAATCGCGTGCACGTGAGGACGTAACTATAGCAACAGCAGTGCTTAGCATATCGAAGACAAAACGTGAGTAGCCGTATTATTTATCACTTGATTACACATATCTTTAGTATATCGCAAAAAAGTTTTGTTTTTAAAGCGTGTTTTAAATAACTGCTCATTCAAGCCTAATTCACTGGTCAAAAATCACTGGTCTACTTGGGCACCAATTATGTTAACATCAAAACAGTGTTTCATGGCTTTATGAAACCATAAAATTATAAGATTGCTTTGCCACATGACAGTACCTGACAGGTTAGATGTCATCTTTAGTTAGGCTACAGTATGTAAAATATGGCCTCTTTTGAAACTCTGAAGTGCCATTCACATAAACGCATATGCAAGGAAGACACATTTTTAAAATTTTAACTTCTTTTAAAGGGGTCCTATAATGCACTTTTCACAATATGTAAAATAAGTCTCTGATGTCCCCAGAGTGTGTATGTGAAGTTTTAACTCAAAATACCCCACAGCAAAAACATGCCGTTTTGTGTGTGTCCCTTTAAATGCAAATGAGCTGCTGCTCCCGGCACAGAGGGCGGAGCTTCAAGAGCTCTGTGTGTGTGTGTGTGTGTGTGTGTGTGTGTGTGTGTGTGTGTGTGTGTGTGTGTCTAGCAGCTCTGATTACCTCATGCAGACAAGCAATGAAAATGTCAAAAACCTTTAGCTTTTTATGTTGTTGGACAAAGATGGAGAGACTCAAGAAGAAGTAACAACATGTAGAAGCAACAGGACGTTTCTGAATGGTTAGATGATGAATTTATGTTGCTGATGTGGAGTTAACTATCTTCTAGTAATTGATTAGCATATTCTGTCATGATAATATGTCTGAATCCGAAATCGTCCCCTAAACCCTCATTCACTGAAATGCTTCTGGAACAAGAACAGATGTGGGCGGGGCTTGATTGTGTCTGTGGGGAATTGATTGGATGGTTGTGGTTTGCTATTGGCTGATCTCATGTGAGTGACAGGTTATAGCCCCGCCCTCGTCATCAGAGAAGAGAAGAGATGCTGCAAGAGGAACTTATTCTGAGTCAAGATTATTAAAACAATAATGATGTGCACCGATAAATCATTTATTATAAATACTGCAATATTAAATAAAAAAATAAGAATAGTCAATTTTGATTTCATGGTGACTTTAAATTGAGCACTGCATTGAAAAGACACGAGTTCAGCTGTCAAAAACGTCCGTCTAGCGCATGTTTACATAGAAAACAATGGAAAAACGGGCCAATGAAATGAAAAAATACATTCACAATTACTTTTTACAATTTTTGTTCTTGTGTTCTGTAAACATTTGTGTTTGAATATGCCTGTAAAATAATACCTGGGGAGGATAAACGCTGCTCTTTGAGTTTGCACCTTGAATTTTACTTGTTTTTATATGTAAATCTCACTCAAGCACGCTTATCAGTGTAATTGTATTTAATGACTGAAAAGAGTATATAGTGGAACGTGGAAAATTCTTCAATCTTTTTTCTAGAAGCTCCTCATTGTGCTTTTAATAAATAAAATCCACCTCATAATTTATATTATAGCGAACACTGATAAAGTCACAGTAAAGTACAGAAAATATAGTCACAGTGATGATGTGAAACACCCTCATCATCATGGATATTGCTGTCTTTAGAGGGCGAGAGCGATAATCTCAGCAGATGAGATGGATAAGGACATGTGCAGACAAGCGTGTGAAGTTTCCACTCGTTTACACGGAAGAAATGCAGCACAAGAATGATAAGACAATTCACTTATCTCAGTTAACACAGGGACAGTGCTATTGTTATAATATTATTCTAACATTAGAGTTATTATTGGCTGACCGAAGAGCACATGCCACACAGAGCCAAACACAAACACTGAGCAGGACAAAAAATAAAGCATATGCGCTCGCATATATTATTTCTTATAAAAAATAATACAAAATAAATAATACTCAATACTATATACAGCTGCGGCAGGCAACAATATGAGGCAAGATGAATGAAATGCACAGATCATAATATAGCTGACATTATGAAAATCAAAAAGAGGATTTAATAAGACAGCACTAATATAGACTCAGTGAAAACCCTCAATCAAATGTCAGGGCGTTTACTGACACTATCGGCCTTTGATGAATGTTAAACACGCAGTGAAAAGCTACAGGACTTTTTAATGCGCTGGTAAAAATCTTAGGTTTGATATTTCGATCTATTTCTGCTTCATCTAACCCGTAACAATTATTTCTGTTGATGTAACCTAATTTGTCCCATTAATAACCACAAATTTCACGGATATCAGAATGACCCAGTGTGCTTTGCACATTATTCCTTCCTTGCATATTGTTTTAATGAGCTACATTTACCACTGTGAAATGGACATTGGGTTTTAAATGATTTTGAAGTCTGTAATGTCAACAAGTAACGGTAGCATCCACTTTTCCTCGTGCTCCGAGTTTGGCTCGCTCATGAAGTGCATCAATTTTTTTTTACATTTTAAACATTTTTGTAAAAAGAATAACTTATAACTGTTACTGTATATTCAAAACGTTTGTTGTTACAGCAGAAGGTTACATGCCTGAAGCTCAAACAGTAGAGCAATGCCAATGACACTAGCAATGCCAAGGTCATGGGTTCAGTCCCCAGGGAATATGAACTGATAAAGTGAAGACTGCTGAATGCAATGTTAGTTGCTTTACATGCATTCATGCAATGGCAACCTTCTCTATTAAAACTCTCATGCATTCTTGTTCACTCAAATACTCAAGAACACTTGACTTATTGGCTGTGATGTCATTCAGAAAGTGTTCTTGTCATGCTAGGTCACAATATGATTCACGTTGACTGTAAGATATTGGGATGTGAGTACAGAGCTCAACACAGGGTGTGTATGCTTGTATTAGATATGGACAGGGTGGGGGTTTCTTGTAAATGAGATAATTGTCTCGCGCTGAACGTTTGGATGGGAGTGAGGGGATGGACATTAGTTTTAGCACTAGTGCACTGAAGGCATGAGATGTTAGACTGTGTCCTCACACACATTTCTCAATTACCTGCTCTGAAATGAAATATGACCCCTGTGACCCCATGGCTTTGAAGCACACGAGTAAATAACAGAAATCATATTTCTCATCATCACTCTGAACGCTTTCATCAAGGGTCCTGTTTCACCTGGTGTGTTCAAGTCATGTCGGAAAGAGCGTATTTATGAGTTGAACGCACACGAACGCCACCACAAAGTCGTAAATACCATAATGGGAAGCTCCCCTGTGGTGAAATTCAAGTTTTTAATGTTGTTTTATGTGTCTATGTGGTGTTTTTAATATGCTTTAAGACTAACCATGTGTAAATTCATAAGTCGACACCATTGCTGAGTATTTCCTCCTTAAAACTGCAGTGAACCAAAGACAGTCTCAAAAACACGCTTTGAAATCGCTGGTGTTTCTGACGTCACAAACTACCTTGTAACCAATCAGATCAACGTGTGATCGTCAACCAGTGGATCTCTGAGCTGAGTGAGTGAGTGGAGGCGGGGCTCATTTGCATATTCATAGAACCCATAGACTGTGAGAAAAGATGGACGACGCCCCTTCACTCTCTTCCATTGTAGAAAAGTGAGGCCGCCAAAGTCCTAAAATGGAGCTGACATCTTGTGCAGATTTGGGACCTGCTTCTGCGCGGTAGTGAGGGTGAAGTGGAGCCGCGATATCAAGGTCGCTCCCTCACTCTCGCAGAAACCGTTAGTACAGTTCACTGCGGAACAACTCATTATGTCGGTGTGAAATAAACACTTATGGAAATGTAGAAATTAAAGTTGAAGCTCCAATCTCCTCCTGAAAATCCTCCAAAAAGTCAGTTGGTGCCTCAGTGACTAATTCGCTCAGAGAAGCTGTCAATCACAGCTGTCAATCATGACGTCACATTCAACTAACTAAGACCAAACTTATTTAAAAAAACAAACAGTTAAACTTACATCAACGTGATAAAAACTACCTTAAATGACAGAAAATCTGTCTTTGGAATCTTTGGAAAAAATGTATTTGAAGTGTAATTTGATTGTTTAGTTTCTAGTTTTAGACTAGAGGACGGGGTTTATGACCTATACTGGGACCAGCCACCGGGGGCGATCGAGACGCTTTGGCTTCACTTTTCAGCACTTGTGCAGCACACTTGATAAAACCGCATATACTAAATGAGGCAAGGCAGTTACATTTAAGCTATTTTAAAGCGTTTACCACAATACTTACAGGTGTTTACACTGTCAAGCTTTTTTATTTGCAACAAAATAAGCTAATTGCCTGCACAAAATATGATATCCTTGTAATATAACAATTAATTAATTGTTATATAACTAATTAATGAAATATATAACTAATTAATTAAAAACATGAAGCAAAACACACCTGATGCACATCTTTGTTCTTCATTTTCAAGTAGAGTTTAAAAGCCTTTTTTTGTGTAGTTAATTAAGAGATGGTACACCCCCATCTTCCTCCAACCTCGTAAACACGACTTCCCAACTTTTGTAGTTACACTAGTCTGTCGCATTTGTTCAGATGCTGAAAGTCAGGCCCATTGCAGCTTATTCACAATATTCGGCTTATGGATCTAGTAAGTGCCTCAAGCAAAGATTTGATGGCATGAACCAAACTTTAGCAAATCCAGTGAAATCTCATGAGAACTATGACTCATTTTGGTCTGATTAATTAACTCGCTTGTGTTTGCCTTTATCAGCTCTGTGCGTTCACTCATTCATTCACAAAGTCTTGTTTGTGTTACACTGCAATTCTGAGCGCTTTATCCTGGTTCCCATTTAATGGTCTTGATCTTCTGCCTGTTTGCCTGTGTCTTGGACTCTGTTGCTATCTGGGGGCTGTTTACACGACACCGTTTTCAACTAAAAACGTAGAACTTTTAATGCGTTTTGGCCGTTCATTTATACGATGACGGTGTTTTGGGAGCCTGAAAACTCAAACTTTTGAAAACGTATTTCAAAGTGAAAGTTTTTGAAAACGGTCTCCATGTAAACTACAAAAACGTGCATCTCTGAAGACTATGACTTATAACATGTTCAGTTTATAGTGGCACATCGCCATCTAATGGCCTGGCAGCAGAATACAGGGGTTTTAGCCGTTTTCGTGGATCCGTGTGAATGGAGATCGTTTTGACAATGGTGTCGTCTGTATGGGGGTGTTTGGCTCGGGGTCATGGTGCAAAGGACCCTAGGTTGATTTTACTCCGAACCATCCCTTTAAATATATTTCACCACAAACAATGAAAGAGTAAGAAAAGCTGCGTTATACATAAAGCTGAGAGGTTTTTCTGTATAACACTGCAGATCCGTGTAATGAGAGGTCTGTAATCTGGACCGTATGAAAGGTGTGTATTTGCGTCCGGATCTAGGGTTGTGTGGATTTCCCTTATATGGAGATGGACTGGCCGTGTTTTATGAAAATCACTAACCTTGGGCATACGGTCACGCATTTAGAATAATAAAATCATTACACTCTAAAAAATGCAGGGGTGTTTTAACACAAAATTGGGTCAAATATGGACAAACCCAGACATTGGGTTACATTTTTAAATTACATTTTCAACCCAATGTTTGAGTTTATCCATATTTGACCTAAATTTGTGTTAAAACACCCCTGCATTTTGCATATATGCATGTGTTGTGAATTAGGTGCTTTTTTGTGAGAAAAATATACCATACAAAATAACCCATGCAATTATAAATGAATGCAACCCAAGGTTTCCAGACTGATAAAACCGTCCGATGTTGTTAATACTGGAGATAGCATAAAACCAGCCAATAAGAATAGAGCTTTTCAGAGTTTTTTGTTTGTGTTTTTGCAGAATGCTTTTCAGTTTCATGTGAGTTTAGGTCAACTCTAACTCTTTATTTCTTCCCGATCAGCTTGGTGTTGCTATTGGCTTCTTGCTCCCGCCTGTTCTCGTGCCGAACGTGGAGGACATCAGTGAACTGGCTCAACACATCCGTGTCATGTTCTTCATCACAGCCGGAGTGGCCAGCCTCCTCTTTCTGCTGGTTGTGTTTGGTGAGCACATCTTCTCCAGCGCTTGCGTTCAACGAACATCTAACATGACTGATGCAGTATTTTTATTATCTGGCATGTCAGATCAGTGGATAAAACCTCCTCTGCTCTTTAACATAAAAACATTGTTATCAGCTTCTGTTTATGAAGGCTCAAACCTGCAGAAATTAGAAATACATGGTAACAATTTACAATAAGGTTCATTAATTAACACTAGTTAATGTATCTACTAACATGAACTAACATTGAGCAATACATTTGTTACAGTATTTATTAATCTTTGTTAATGTTGGTTAATAAAAATCCAGCTGTTCATTATTTGTTCATGTTAGTTCACAGTACATTAACTAATGTTAACATATACAAACTTTGATTTTAATAATGTATTAGTAAATGTTGAAATTAACATTAACTAAGATTAATAAATGCAGTAGAAGTGCAGTTCATTATTAGTTCATGTTAACCAAGGTAGTTAACTAATGTGAATAATGAACCTTATTGTAAAGTGTTACCAAATACATACATACATAAATTACCTGATAAAACAAATACAACTCATTCTTATTTAAATTTAATCCTGAATTTATTTTGATATTGCTCTTTTGAAGAGTGTGCTCGATTACTCTTGGTTTTGGAGGTCGTAGCTAAATCTCCTGTAACTTCTGCTGATGTTTTAGGAGAGTTTTATGCTGGTGTTTTATGCTCAAAAGTGAGAGCTTTGAAGGGATTAAAGGTGTAGACGAGGACCAAAAACAAACTGTGTCATCTTGAGCAAAGTGTTCATCAGTTGTAACCTTAAAAAACCTTAATTCCAAAGGAATTTTTTTATTATTATTTATTTATTTCTCTCAAAGTTTTGAGCACTTTGTTTTGGAATGACCCTTCAGTATGGCGGCCATGATCGTTCTCCCTCTGAAGTGCTTCCTCAATATCTGTTGTAATGTGACTTTGTCATTTATTTCTTTATTTTCCTATTATTTTATATATTTATTTTTTCTGCAGGTTTTGTGGGGGGGGTCTCATATCTGGTTTTACAAAGTCATTTCCGTCACTATTGATGGAGTGAATGACATGGTTTGGTTTTGACATTCTTCTACACGAGCAGAACAAATTTCCTTGTAAATCATTCAATAAATCCATTCGAATGCAATTTACAGAAGTGGTGTTTACTAGCAATTTACTTCTCATGTATAATGAACGATGCTCCATGTTTTTGCCCTGTCATTATATCAATGATTGTAATATTTTGTCAGTTTTGTCTAAAATGAAACAGGGTCATGTTGATTGATTGAAAATGTTCTGGTTTAATGAATTGCTTTTGTGGTGTTGGTGGTTTTGATGGTCTGTGTGCTTCAGTGTTTCAGGAGAAACCGGAAAGGCCTCCGTCTCCGGCTCAGGTAGCGCTCCGAGAAATGCCCACGGGACAGAACTCGTACACGGCTTCAATCGCAAGACTCTTCCGCAACAAGCCCTTCATCCTCCTCCTCATCAGTTACGGTACACACCGCTAATTATTATTCTTATACTTAAAGCACATTCTACCTTTGCATATTTTGCTCAGTATCTGAACTATTGTACTATTGTAATTATGAGCATTATCTAATTATATTTTAAAGTCCCGCAGTAGTCAATAATTGTATCCCTTAAATCTCATCTTTGATCACCAAAATTACATATTTAAATGTTTTTCATTGAAAATTTTTTTTTAATGCCTTAAAATAGCTTGAATGTAACTCGACACCCTTGCCTCATTTAGTATGTGTGGTTCTATGAATATGCAAATGAGCCCCGCCTCCACTCACTCACTCAGCTCAGAGATCCACTGGTTGACGATCACACGTTGATCTGATTGGTTACAAGGTAGTTTGTGACGTCAGAAACACCAGCGATTTCAAAGCGTGTTTTTGAGACTGTCTTTGGTTCACTGCAGTTTTAAGCAGAAAATACTCAGCAATGCTGTCGACTTATGAATTTACACATGCTTTGTAATGCATATGTGTATGTATATATGTATATATATGTGTCATATAAAAAGTAAATTATGCATAATTGCCATTTACTAAACCAAACCCTATACCTAATCTTAACCCTAAAGTCTATTTTGTCAATTAAAAGGCTAGTACTTATTTGCTTAATTGACAATGTCATCTAAAAATACAGTGATCAAAAAACAACAACAACAACTACAACAAAAGAACAACAACAATCTGGCGTGCGTTTCCCGAAAGCATCGTTAGCCAACTATGTTCGCAAGTTCTGTCGTTATCAGCAGTTTAATGAGTCGGTGTTTCCCGAAACCATCGTTCTAACGAACATTCGCAAACAGCATCGCAGAGGTGTGTGTTTGGAGCGACAGATCTCGACCTGTGGTTAGAAGAAGAGTTTCTAGTTTGCATGACATGTGGACTCAATAAATCCTGATCTTGAGCAAAATAAGCAAGCTGACATTCAGTGCAATCTATATCTTTATTTAGAATATATACAAATGTCATTTACGTCTTTGAGTTTGTCAAGAGATTTAAAGCGTAGTTTCTGAAGAGTGCGCATGTGTGAACGAGCTCTAGTGTGTAAGAATGAGCTTATGATTGAATCTGGAAGTAAAGCAAAATAACTGAGAAAAATGAGGAATATTCCTCAGATGCATGTCTGTGATTTATATCAAAACATCTAGCGTTAATTCGATCTCAAACATTTTCATTAAAAGTAGTTATTACGTGACGTCTTAAACCAAGGTGGTTGAGCAACCACTTTGCAACAACATGGTTTCGGGAAACAGTCGTGACTAGCTAGTTGATTTCTTCAATGATGCGTCGTACTGTGGTAGTGAAGCACGAGTTACGTCGGTGTACGAGACACACACTCCAGATCAGTTCGGCAGTGTCATTATTACATGCTGATTATAGGGAATGTTAATGTCAATGTCATTATATCTGGCCCAGTTTTGCTGCTCAAATGAACAGATTGCAGTTGTTTACAATTACTCACCTTCAAATTTAACCATCAAATTGTCATAATTCCGTCCAATTTTAATCCTGTGATTCATATATTTGAAAGCATGTTTGTCCCGTCTTTGTGTTTCCCAGGACTGAACGTTGGATGTTTCTACGCCGTTTCCACCCTGTTGAACAGGATGATAATAGAGCATTACCCGGTGAGCTCATGCTGTCCGGATCATCCACATGCAGACAGCTCTACTTCTACATGATGCATACACTCACAAAAAGTATTATTTTATTTTTGGAGATTGTAATAGCATGGCATTTTTATAAATACACTGGACTACATATCATGGTATATGATTATGGCAGTTACAGAGCGTCACAAATGTTATTTTAACTCTTCCAGTCAATTTTTTCACTGCTAACATCAATAACAGCTTTAACTTGCGGGATAATCCAGGGATTTTGCCTTCACGTCATTTCTTTGCCTTCACGTCACGCATCAAAATTGTGTAATGCACTAGCTGTGGATTAATCCTTACATAAACCATATTGTATGTATGGTAAGTATTGTGGTTTTGTCATATAATGCCAACACTGCACCATGCTACTTTTTCCTTTTGGTGGATCCTTTTTTTATTTGGAGAAAACATATAATTTATTCAGTGTGAGGGGCTTTTCAGTTTCTTCATCTTTACATTCTTAGCAAATGCTCCATTAAAGTCTGACAGTACTTTTTTTTTTTTCAAGTGTTCAGACTCAATGCATTGTGTTATCTAAACACATGATTACCTTGGATTGAAGTGCATAAGAACATGGTCTCATGGCTTGATATATTGAAGATATCTCAGTTATCATTACTGTCTGAAGCACAGGGTGAAGAGGTGAATGCTGGGAGAATTGGTTTGACTCTTGTCATTGCTGGCGTGGTTGGCTCTCTGATCTGTGGAATCTGGCTAGACAAGACCAAGACTTATAAGTAAGTGATGCATTCTCTATTATTACATTTTCCCCCTGAGATCCACATGTCATGGTAGCAAAGTTTTTTATTAAAGCACCAAAAACAGTGATATTTTAGTTTTTAATGCAGCTGCTTGAGTTTGTGTTCTGATACATGTTTTTGAGTGGTATTGCATGTGTATTTATGTTCCTTTAGTTATTACAGTTTTTCTTGATTGCTTAAACACTATAACCAGGCTTTTGAACTAAAATTTCAAAACCATAACGGCTTTTATCAAAAAGCACACCCATTTCCCTAAACTATAAACACTATTCCCTGTTTTGACACATGAGTCAGATTTGTTGAACTGTCACTGCAAAACTCTACACACAAATCACTTCATTTCTCATTGCCTAGACCAGGGGTACTCAAGTTCAGATGCCAAGGGGGCCACATTTAAACCATATTAAATGTGAAGGGCCACAAATTACAACTTGCATCGTAAAACTTTATTTATGACAATATTTACAGTTTTTACTTATATAGAAATTCAGTTTATTACCTATCTTGCTAGGTAAGTCTTGCTAGTCTTTGTTCTACTGAATACTGAATACTGTAATACTGAACATAAAATAAAAAAATTAATTTGGATAATATTTTTCTTGCGATATTAATGAGTTCATACCAAGCGTGCCGCACAAGCCCTGAAAAGTGAAGCCAAAACGTCCCGATCGCCCCCCGGTGACTGGTCCTAGTATAGGTCATAAGCCCCGCCTCCCCGTGTTATTCAACGGGACGTGAGACCAACTAAACAATTAAATTACACTTAAAATATCTTTTTTCCAAAGGTGGTTTCTTTCATTTGCTGTCATTTTTATCACGCTGATGTAAGTTCAAGTTCAAGTTCAAGTGTCAAGTGTCAAGTTACGTGATGCGGTGGTGTAACGTCATGATGGACAGCTATGATTGACAGGTTCTTTGAGCGAAGTGGTCACAGAAGCACCAACGGACATTTTTTTCGGGATCTTCGGAGGACTGAGGAGATTGTATTTACTTTATTTTAACAAGCCTCTTGTCGTACTGCAATCAATTTTTAAAAAAGTGTGCAGAAACTTCAGTTCTCATCAATGGAAGAGAGCGAAGGGGCGTCGTCCATCTTTTTTTACAGTCTATGGTTCATACTCAGAGTCAGTATTAATTAAAACACCTTGCTAAGTCTTGCTAGTCTTTGTCCTATTTAAAGTAGGCTAATACTGAACATGGAAATAAAAAATATGGAACAAAAAGTGGATTAACAGTTTTCTAGCAATATTAATGATTAATATTAAGCAAAAAAAAAAAAAAAAAGAGTTCATATTCAAACAGTTAATTTTTTTTCTTTTCAAAACGCTATAAATCCATCCCCCCCCCAAAACGCTATAAACGCTTTTTTTGTTTGTATTTTTTAAAAAGTCTTTTGTCTTTTATTTTTCGTGTTTGCATTTATGAGGAAAAAACAATGTTACGTAACAGTTCTCCCTTACGGACGTGAGCGGCACTAAAAGACTTTCAAACTTTCACGGAGACCTCAAACAGAAAGCACAAATCTTTCTTTAAAAATGGCGTTTATCGCGTTTTGGAAAAGAGCTCTTCATATATTATCTTTATATTTTCAATATTTAACAATTATTGATTAGGCCTATAATATATATAGGCAATTAGCCTACATCAAATGTTCAATTATTTATTATATGTTTTCTTTAGATGACATTATACAGGGTCGCAACTTTTAAGTTTGTCAGAATTCGCTCAAAAGCAGCTTTTTAATGCCCCAGCCGTGCCCCGTTCCGAACAAACCTGCCGGTTATAACTGGAGGTTTTGCAAGTGTGTCGTGAACTCATTGACGTGTTGACAGCTCGTAATTGTAATGGGAGCGCTTTTTGCTACTGTTTATAACCCATTGACACTTTGAAAATAAGTTTTGTTTTTTATGAGGATCATCGGCCAATTACACACTGCAGTAGAGATGCGCGGATCAGCTCTAACGTCACCCGAATCAGCTGTGAAAGTGCGCATCTCTGAATGCACGAGCTATGCATAGCGTGCCGCACACACAAGTTGCCTGACAGTTTTACCGCTTGTTTTGCTATTGTTGCGCTTAGCAAGTTAATGGTACATTTCGGAGATATCAAGTAGCTATATAAAGTCTCACTAAACATTCCACACACATCACGATGATGATGATGAATGTTATTTTTTATTAATCGACCAACGGATTATCGACCGTCCGCAATATAGATAAAAATCACACTGTCTAATATTCGCATAACTTTTGAGCTCAAATTATAAAAAAATGTGCGTTCATCTTTTGCATGACGCGGGCCATAAAATTAATGCCGATGGGCCGGATGCGACCCGCGGGCCGCCTGTTGAGTATCTGTGGCCTAGACCATGTTGTCATGTATAAAGCACTAGCATTCAATATTGTTCACTCAAGTCAGCACAGCTTCAGCTGAGTTACACACAATTACCCAGGTGGAAACACTAAGAGTCTAAATTGAACACACATCAATCAGAACCTTCAATAGATAGATAAAAGGGCCCAAATCAGTTTATTGAGTTTTGGAACAATGGATCCAGAAAGACATGAAGGAAGAGATCGAGGAGGGATAAGAAGGAGGACGAGGACGAAGGGCAAGGGCAAGAAGACAAGCAGTCTCAGATGAAATTCAAGCCACTCTAGTTGCCCATGTTTTAGTCAATGGCAGGGGCGTAGGAGCCATTATACGGACATGTCCCCCCCACTATTTCCCAATGTAAGATTTTGTTTTGTATTGCCTGCCTATCTCTGCCGATTTCGGAGTCTCCAAATGAATCCATTCAGCAATTTTCAAATACATAATTACATTTTTTAAACCGAAATTATAGGCTTAAGTGCAGGGTCCGAAAGTTGGTCGTTTTGTCGCTATGGTTACACACACACACACACACACACACACCATTGGCGGTGCGCTCAAAGTCATCTGTCAGTTGTGCAGTTACCCAAAATCTCCTGAATGAAGTTAAAACCCATCATGTCACTGAAATGTGTTTTTTAAATCAAGTGATCAAAGTGCTCGTTGCTGCTGCGATCTGTGGCGCGGATACAGTGTTTTCTCGTGTGGCTCGCGCACACGCCGCACTGTCTTCACTCGGACGCGCGCTTCAATCCGGTGCGGATACTCTCTATTCGTTCTGGTGAAATCACAAAACATAATGCACACAAACGTGTCCCTGCTTGATATAAAACCACTGATGAACATAATCGGTTTTGATGAGAGAAAAAAAGTATACGAGAAAAAAAAAACCTATATGAGTGCAGATTAGAACCCAGAACCTCTAGCACAGTTGACGAAAGTTCTACCACTGGACCACTAAGGTATACATTGTTCAAATAGGCATATATAGCCACTGACAAACATATATTAGGCTACGATAACATATTTTGAACATTTAAGTGCTTATATATATAAAATTCCCCCGAACCCCTCTAGCATTTACTGTCCCCCCCAGGTTCAAAATTGCTCCTACGCCCCTGGTCAATGGTATGACTATGAGGGAGGCTGGGCTACGAGTAAGGCCAAATTTGAGTCGCTTTACCGTTGCCTCGAGAACCTTCAGGGAGGAGTGGTGGCAAACAAAGTTCTATCACTGAATAAGAGAATAATAGCCTTTGATGAGGTTTATTTTCTTGCAAGAAAAGGCCAGCAGTCGTACAGTCACACAGAGTGACACAGAGTGTGACAGTGAAGGGAGGGCATCCTTTCTCCTTTATAGTCTTGACTCCCAGAATGTTATCTTTCTAGGCCAATGATGGTATTTCAACCATGTGGAAAATTCTTAGACGTGTTCATCATATTGTATCCAGTGGAGACCCTCCTGTCACGACCAACACTCTTTACCATTCCAATACAATTCCATCTTAGAATAAGGTTTGTGTGTGCTCTTTTACTGTCATATGATGGTCACACACCTTAAGTACATATGAAAAAAAAAAATGAGAGGAGAGAAAAAAAAGTGTAAACAGCCCTTTGTGTTTGTGTGTGTGTGTGTGTGTGCATTGTACTGTGTAGTACATGAATGAATAAAAATGCGCCAATGTATCCATTGGTTGTGTCATTTGTGTTCATCATGTGAAAAGGTTTGTGATGGGGGGAACAACAAGCAACATAATAACTTACCAGTTTTGGAAATGTTGTTTTGAATTTATTGCACCAGTGTGTTAGACTATGTTGTAGTGTGTGTGATTTTGAGGGCTTGTGTGTCCTGTCTGAAGGCAAAGTTTGGTTTTTCAGCAAGAGTGAATGGTTTTGAGTGTAGAGCTTCATTTTGACCTGAAAATAGGATGTTTGGGGAATTGGGTGAGACGTTATGGATTTGTGTTTACAGTTTTGAGAATACGAGGCATAGTTTCAAGAAATGTGTTTAAGCAATCGAGAAAAACTGTAACATAAAATGTATAGACATTTAAGATCCACAGATGATTTGAATCTTTCTAGTATACACTGTAAAATTGATTTTCGAATTTGTAAATGTATTGTGCAGGTGCAGGTTGATAAAGTAGAAACGTAGACACAAGGATCTATGTGACTATCATTTTTTAATAAAATAAACAAGATAATACAAATGCTACAGGCAAACACTAATGTAACATAGAAAATAACCAAAAACTAACTGAAGAAACTTAGTATAAATATAAATACACAGGGTAACGATAAACTAAACAAGTCACAGGTGAAGTCAGGTCAACTTTATTTCTATAGAGCTTTATACAATACAGTTTGTTTCAAAGCAGCTTTACAGTGATAACGAGAAATTATTTCAGCTGTTGTTCAGATAAAATGCTGTTGTTCAGCAAACAAAATGTCATCGTCCAGCTCAGTTCAGTTCTCATTCAACACACTGAAAAAATAAAAACCTTGGATCAACTTAAAAGAATTGAAGTAATCAATCACACGAAATATTGGACATTGACTCAAAGTAAATCATTTAATTTAGTTTAACCTGAAAAGTTTAAATCCATGCAACCACTTTTTAAAGGTTGATCAAATTAATTATTTTAGGTTGGAACAAACTAATTATTTTAAGTTAAAACAAACTAATGCTTTTAATACATTTTGATCAATGACTACTCAGAACACTTTCCTTTAGAACACATTTATATTTATTGTTCAATAAACTGACAACATTGGACATCTGTTTCAAATGTATGAAAATTAACCGGGGTTTAACTCTAATGTGTTTCATTTGAAGTCACCATAACAGTGATTAGTGTTTCCATTAGTTGGGCTCTTAACTCTTATTATATATTTTGTCTTTTTTGGCTGTTGTGACAGTGTGTTTGTCAAACACATTTGCAAAAAGCTAAAGTGGAATGAGATCAGGTGATGATGGTTACCTGGTGATGGTTTTATAATCATCATGAAATAGACTGATTCACTGAGGTTTTTATGATCTAACAATTATGTTGTTCCACTAATATATTCACATCACAAACCCTGTGTTACTACAGCATGAGATCCAGCAATATAACAATCGGTTTAAATCTTTTAACAAACATAAAAAAAATAATAATTGGCCTACGCTGACACACACAGATATCAACAATCAGCGTATGAATCTCAACAATGGTGACAATCACAAATATTTAGATAAACAGATCAATTCAGAACATTACTGAAAAGCTACTAATTCACAACAAAAACAACAGCAAAAAATAAAAGCAAATATTTAGAATCAAACTGTAACAGATGACAGAACAGGATGTAAATGCAATAACGCTCTTTATTAGAATAATCACAGTTGATCAGAACACAGATGGTCGCCAACACAGCGGGACAGGCGGGCGGACACAAACGCTGGTGGTACAGTGACGCAGGGACCTCGGTGGACAACAGGTGCTGGTGCTTAAGTCCAGTGATGATCCCTCGTGACGGTGCTCGGTGATCCAGTGCAGAGTGCAGAGAATCCAGAGACGAACACGACGAAGACACTGGGAATCCAATCCAACACGAAGAACACAGGAACAGGCACGGGAAACACAACCGGGAAACCACAACGATCTGACAACATGAGACACCAGTTACTGAACATATAAAGGGACAAACAATTGAGTCCAGCTGGCGCTACTGATCACTGATGATCAGTGACCACGCCCACAGACACACACACACACACACACAACAGCACGTTAGACGAGAGAGAGACAGTGAATTCATAAACCGTGACAGTACCCCCTCCTCTAGGAATGCCTCCTGGCGTTCCCCGACGGACTTACCTGTCGATTGTAATCATCGATAAGGGAGTGATCCAGAATGTCTCTAGCAGGAACCCAACTTCTCTCCTCCGGACCGTAACCTTCCCAGTCCACCAGGTACTGAAATCCGCGTCCCCTCCTTCTCGAGTCCAGAATACGGTTAACCGAATACGTTGGTTCCCCATCTACGAGACGCGGCAGGGGGGGAACCAGGACTGGCGGATTAATGCGTGCATGAAACACAGGTTTAATCTTTGACACATGGAATTGAATTGAATTGAATTGAATTGAATTGTTTATTGATCCAACAATCAGCTATCTCATATATATATACATATGAGTGCTGTTCTTCCTGTGGTCAAAATCACTATTACATATCAATTTTTACAAAATAAGCATGCATTCATACAACATACAACCATAAACAAAGACATTTAGTAGAAGATGAACTGAAAATATTCCTTGATTTAAGTTGGTTAAAATTTAAATCAAACTCATGAACTAAGAACCCATGTATACTTATAGGGTCAAAAACTTTTACTTATATAACACCTTTTTAACAAAAAACAGAAGTAAAAAGTCATATAAGAACTTGTGTAAATAAATACAATTTCAATTTAATTTTAAAGACCATCTTACTAGCTTCATTGACCAAAAAACTAGGTAAGGAATTCCATGCTACCATGGCCCTATAGTGTAATGTTCTCTGTCCGGCTCCTGTTCTATAAACAGGCAGGAGAAATCTTCCTACTGATGACTGACGTGTGACATATTCGTGTCCATCCTGAGAAAACTTAAAATTATTAAATAAAATAACAGGAGTCCTTGTTGTTATAACATTTCTTGCAAAACCAAGAAGAGAATAATATAACCTACTTTTAACTGGTAACCAGTTTAACATATTCAACATATCACAAACTCTAGTTCTATATGAACAATTAAGCACTATACGGGCAGCTTTGTTTTGAGCCACCTGTAATCGATTGAGATTATATTCTGATGTATTGGACCATATGACTGTACAGTAATCTAGCTGAGAGAGAACCAAAGCTTCCATTAATTGTTTAATCAAATGTCTTGGTAAATATATTTTACAATATCTAATTGCAGCCATCGCTCTCCCCATTTTCTTCAACATTTCATCAATCTGATTTGTCCAGGACATACGGCTATCAATCAATACACAAAGTAACTTAACTTCTGTAACCTGTTCTATTTCTATGTCATCTAGTTTTAATTGCAGTCTCGGCTCTACTCTCCCTACCCTCTTAGAACATAATACACTACATTTTGTTTTTTCTATATTAAGTACCAATTTATTTATATTAACCCATCTCCTAATAAGCACTAGCTCTTCATTTAGAGTCTCTTCAAGCTCTCTTGACGTAAACGCTGATGAATATATGGTAGAATCATCTGCGTACATAGTGGAAGCATTGTTTAAAACTAAAGGTAAATCTTTGGTAAATATTGAAAATAAAAGCGGCCCCAAACAACTCCCCTGTGGCACTCCACAGCTCATAACCCTCATTTCTGAGAAACCTCCATTGAAATATACACAATATTTTCTATTGGTAAGATAACTATTGATCCATGCAACAGAATCCCTGTCAAAACCATAGCAGTGCAATTTCTTAATTAACAATTTATGGTCAAGAATATCAAAAGCAGCACTGAAATCTAGTAAAACAGAGCCCACTATCTTTCCTGCATCGATTTCTTTCAGCCATTCATCAGTCATTTGTGTTAACGCTGTAGCTGTAGAATATCCCTTCCTATAGGCATGTTGATGAGCTGTGTTCAAGTCATTTATACAAAAATAGTTTTGAATTTGCTCATATACTATTCTTTCCATGATTTTACTTAGGGTGGGTAATATACTTATCGGCCTACTATTCTTCCCTGAAAAATTCTCTTTGTGATTTTTAGGCAGTGGGATAATTTTTGCAATCTTCCACTGAGCTGGGCAGACTGATTTCTCCAAACTTAAATTAATAATATGAGAGATAGGTAGGGCCAAGACATCTGCTACAGGTTTAAGCAATCTTACATCCAAATTATCAATACCTGCTGGTTTATCCTTGCTTGATCTTATTAAATTTTCTACTGTAGACACCGTGACCTTTTCAAAATGAAAACTACAAGATTTATTCATCATCAGCTTTTTGGTAATAAGTTTAGATGAGTGCTCTACATAGTTATCATTTGTCTTCATACCATTATTTAATTTCTGAATTTTATCACTAAAATAACCACTCAGATAATTAGCAATTTCACTTGGTTTAGTAATAAAATTGCCCTCGGCCTCTAAAAAAGATGGTGTCGATCTACCACTTTTACCCATAAGCTGATTAAGAACCTTCCAAATTGTCTTACTGTCAATATTATTACTACTAATTCTATTATAATAATATTTTTTCTTTTTGGCTTTATTCAGCATTGTAACAAAGTTTCTTAATTTACGATATTTACCCCATTCCCTTTCACTACCTGATTTTACAGCATCTGCCTTAGCTCTATCCCTCTCAATCATATATGTTTTTAATTCCTGATCTAACCAAGGAGACACAAAGTTCCGCACATTGAACTTCCTAATTGGTGCAAATTTATTTACAATGGGGAGTAATACATTGTCAAACTCACCCAGAGCAAGATCCGGATCTTCTTTTCGTAAAACTTCAGACCAGTCCACCTCTCTTACTTCATTACAATAATTGTTTTCATTAAAGTTTTTGAAAACTCTCTTGAAAATAATTTTCTGACCCCTTTTTGGTATTTTTGTTTTTCTTCCAATAACAATAAGGTTGTGGTCACTACAGCCTACTGGAATGGAAGCTACACTGGAACACAGCTCAGAAACATTTGTAAATATCAAATCAATACAAGTTGCAGATATAACTCCATCCCCTCTTCTACATATTCTGGTAGGCTTCTTGACTACTTGTGATAAATTACATGTATTTGCTAGAGAAAGTAATCTCGCCTTAAGTGGACAGTCTCTCACACTCCAGTCTATATTAAAGTCTCCTAAAAAAAACACCTCATAATTTGTATCACATACTTTGTCCAGCACTTTACATATGTTATCCAAGTACATTGTGGTTGCACTTGGGGGTCTATAGCAACATCCCATCAATATTGATTTTATATATTACATGGAAGGCGGGATTAATTCTCCTGTACGCAGGAGGAAGTTTAAGTCGGTCTTCCACCGGACTAATGATCTTGGTGACAGGAAATGGGCCAATGAATTTGGGAGCAAGTTTATTAGAAACGGAGCGGAGAGGAATGTTCTTGGTTGAAAGCCACACTTCTTGACCAACGACATATACGGGAGGCTTTGACCGGTGGCGATCGGCTTTAGCCTTGGTGCGCGCCCCCACTTGGAGTAGAGTCTCATGGGCTCTAGTCCAAGTGCGGTGACACCTCTGGACGAAGGCGTGAGCGGAGGGAACCGCGACTTCAGATTCTGTACTGGCAAAAACTGGTGGCTGGTAACCTAAACTACATTCAAATGGAGTAAGGCCCATGGATGACACTGGTAATGAATTGTGGGCGTACTCCACCATAGAAAGTTGTTGACTCCAGGAGGAAGGATTCTTAGAAACCAAACATCGCAACACTCTCTCCAGATCTTGGTTGGCTCTCTCCGTTTGACCATTGCTTTGGGGATGAAACCCCGAAGAGAGACTGACAGTCGCCCCCAGTAACTTACAAAACTCTTGCCAAAATTTGGACACAAATTGGGGTCCCCTGTCGGAAACCTGTCGGGCCGACACTCCCCTGGCACAAACAAATGATTCGGTGGGCAATCGGGGGGAGGCGTTACCCCTTCTAAGGCCGTTATGACCTTCGATTCAACCTCCCATCTGAGAGTGGAGACCACTAATGTCTCGGGTAAAATACAATCGGGAGTAGCTGGGCGTTCGGATTGGTCAAAAATACGAGATAAAGAATCAGGTTTGATGTTCTTGGAACCCGGGCGGTACGAAAGAGAAAAGTCAAAACGTCCGAAAAAAAGTGCCCACCGAGCCTGCCTAGAGTTGAGTCTTTTGGCGGTTCTGATATATTCTAGATTCTTATGATCGGTCCATACAATAAAAGGTACCCCCGACCCTTCTAACCAGGGATGCCATTCCTCCAGCGCTAACTTGACTGCCAACAATTCTCTGTTACCAATGTCATAATTACGCTCAGCAGGTGATAAACGATGGGACAAAAATGCGCAAGGGTGCATCTTGTTGTCTGTGGAAGAACGTTGGGAAAGAACTGCTCCTACCCCCACCTCTGACGCGTCGACCTCCACCACGAACTGACGTGATGGATCAGGGGAAATGAGGATGGGAGCCGAAACGAAGCGGCTTTTGAGTTTGGCAAATACAGCCTCCGCTGTATCGGACCACCTGAACGTCGTTCTGGGGGAGGTCAAGGCAGTCAGAGGAGCGGCTAGTTGGCTGAAGTTGCGAATAAAACGCAGATAAAAATTGGCAAACCCCAGAAACCTCTGTAGGGCCTTACGGGAATCCGGACTTGGCCAATCTATCACAGCCTTAACCTTCTCAGGATCCATACGCACTCCCTCAGACGAGATGATGTACCCTAGAAAAGGAACAGACTGTGCATGAAAAACGCATTTCTCCGCCTTGACAAAAAGCCCATTCTCTAGCAACCTCTGAAGCACTCGTCTGACGTGCTGCACGTGTTCCTGGAGAGAAGATGAAAAAATCAATATGTCATCCAGGTAGACATACTGTATATGAACTGGTCAACCATATCTCTCAGCACGTCATTGACGAGTGCCTGGAAGACCGCTGGGGAGTTGGACAGCCCGAACGGCATGACCAAGTATTCAAAGTGCCCCCTAGGGGTATTGAACGCGGTCTTCCATTCATCACCCTTCCTTATGCGAACCAAATGATAAGCGTTCCGTAAATCCAATTTTGTGAAGATGGATGCTCCCTGTAATCGCTCGAAGGCTGAAGACATCAACGGTCTACAACAAGTATTCTTTACCGTGATGTTGTTCAACCCTTGGTAATCAATACACGGTCGCAGAGACCCATCCTTCTTCCCCACAAAAAAGAACCCCGCCCCCGCTGGAGATGAGGAAGGTCTAATGAATTTGGATGCTAGAGAATCAGAAATATATTTCTCCATAGCCTCCCTCTCTGGAACAGAAAGTGAATATAACTTGCCTTTAGGCGGAGACTCACCTGGCACTAAGTCTATGGCACAGTCATAGGGACGATGTGGAGGAAGAGAAGCAGCACGAGACTTACTGAACACTTCTCTCAGGTCCTGGTACTCCTCGGGCACGTTAGACAAATTCACCGCCTCCTCCTGGAACACAGACACAGGTACAGACGAACACGCAGACACTAGACATGACTCATGACACGTATTACTCCATGTTACCAATGTTGTGACTCCCAGGGTAACAGCTTGCCCCCAATTCCCCCCGCCTCATAGGAGAGGGTGATAGCATCTGTAATCTAATGCGAGATACGTTGCTTAGTGTCTGCATTACCTCTATTATGACCACCAAAGCCTACCAGAAGCTGGGAGGATCTATGCAACTGGCCTGAGCGGTGGACATAGATTCTCAAAGCACGGACCGGACATAACAGGTGGAGGCTTTCTTGCTCCAGCGGCTCATGAGGTGCAGGAAAGAAAAATACAAAATGACCGGTTGACCAGTCGCAGAAGGAAAATAATCTGGTCTGGGGTGCAATATAACCCTTTCCTCACCTGGCACTGTCTAAGCAGGAGGAGGTTACTGACTTACTCTCTTGAGTGATGTTAAGGCTAATAATAAAGCTACTTTGAGAGTCAGCATCTTGTCTGAGACCAACTCCAAGGTCAATGTTTGGTCCCAGGGAGGAACTGGCAACCGGCAGATAGGCCTCAACCGTCTGGCACCATATAAGAACTGAGACTTGGTGTGTTCTTATCTATTCTTGTTTTGCTTGATTTGAGTGCAGATTTTGACATTTCACACAATATTCTGTTGAACCATTTATCCACATGGTATTACTGGTATTCCTTTCTAACCACACACAGTTTGTACAACTAAAAAATGTTAAATCCTGTGTTAGCTGTGGTGTCCCCCAAGGTTCTGTCCTAGGTCCCCTACTGTTCCTAATTTACCTTCGGCCACTTGGTAATATCTTCTCTAAATGTGGTATTAAATTCCACTGTTACGCTTATGATACACAGGCTCCAGGTTAGGAACTTGTAGGTCATCTTCGACAGCACTCTTTCATTTGAAGCTCACATCAATAGCATAACCAGGTCTTGTTATTTTCATCTTCAAAATATTGATTGCCTCCGTCCATTTCTCACCCTTGCCTAGTTCTGCAAGTTTTGTTAATTCGCTTGTCACCTCTCGCATTGACTACTGTAATTCTCTTTTATCTGGTTTACCACACAAATCTCTTCATGAACTCCAGCTGATTCAGAATTATGCTGCTTGTATCTTAACCCGGACTACATCTATACAACATAATACCCCATCACTTCAGCAGCTTCACTGGCTTCCTATCAAATTCCGGATTAAATAAAATATTCTCCTCCTCGCTAATCTTTCAGATCTCTTACAGCCCTACACCCCTTCTCAAACTCTTCATTGGGTTTTCTGCTCGTCTAACCACCACAGGCCCTTTGGAATTCTCGCCCAGTTAATATACGTAATTCAGAATCATTATTTCAATTAAAGTCAATTGATGGGAGTCGTCCACCATTATAAAGCGGGGGCACGGCGTCACTCGTTTTCTGTATCTCAGTCCTGCCATTCATACAACTTCGAAAATAATTTTGTACACTGTAAATCCTTGACTGACTTTTTCCCTAGACTTTTCTTAAATTGTTAAAACTCTTAACTTTGACTCATGTCGAACAGCTGAATGCCTGTAATGTGCTTTGCTCTATAATAGACCCTCTCTTTCTCCTAATCACATCATGAGTGAGAGGATTTACCAGGACAGATCAGCGGTTTATTACTCATGCTGACCTTGATTCAGAAATGTGCTAGTGGGTTTATAACTCTCTCTGGTCTTTACATTCGGTGACTCTACAATTAAAACATTACCCTCAATCCTAAATATGCACTAACAACCTTGCAGGGTACATAGTTATTAATTGTTAACACATTTTCAACCTCGTCACAGTAAGCTTGGACTTAATTTACTTGTCATTTGAGGAGATAGCTGAATGCATTCTGGTTGTGTCTGTGTGCCTTGTGTGTAAATCACACACTGTAATTGAGATTATTTTCTTTTTGATAATGTTTAGTGCCAACCTGCTACATTCAAAATGTTGGTAAAAGTGTTTTGATGTCATAACATATTATTGTGCAAAGAATGGCATGAATATGTCTTTATTAATCAATAATATGCCCTTATAATCATAATTTGTGTAAAAAGGAATGAAAGTAGTTGCTGTTTTACTGCCACTAATGTTCATTTCAGATAGAAACTGCAATACATTTTATGTATACAGGTAAGTTTTTTTCCAGTTCGATATAAACAGTAATGGAATTCATTTGAACTTTAAACATTTAGCTACATTTGAAGTGTTTTAAGTCAAAATGATCATTGACAAATTTCTGTTGATTTTTGATTAAAAGCTTTATGTAAAGTCTACTCAAGTCAGCATAGCTTTAATCATATTAAATGCATGAATGCCTGGTTTCTTAGGCTTAAGCCTAATCCCAGACTATAATGCATGTTTGAGCTGTTTTAACGGAAAGCATATCTTAAAATATGTCAGTACCATTGTTTTGTCTCAAGATGCACACCAGTAATGTTTTTAAGGCACATTTATAAAAGCTACTTGAATGTCCTAGGCCTAGTCCTGGCTTAGTCTAAGCCCTGTCTGTGAAACCTTAATGAATGATATAAACTGTAAATCCCAAAATGTTCAGTCTAGAGCAAAAAAATTAGGTAATAATGGCTCATTGTTCCTCAAAACTCACATGTGGCCCTTACAATGAGTAAAGTTAACTGGTTCCATGTTCATTCCACATTATAAAACAGGCCAGTCTTTGAGTCAATCATTGTGTGAACTATGTTTTCCACAATTGTCCTTTAAACATAAAGACCTGCAAAATACATTGGCACTTGGGAGGAGAATGTACCTTGAAATTAAAAAAAGCCCAAGACTAATCACCCTCACTGTGACACAAACAAAACACAACTAACAACATTAACAAGATTAAATAGAGCTAAAACCTCTATTAATTCTAAATGACAGCTATTTACACACACCCATTCATATTTAATTTATTCAAGAGCAATTTATTCAAACATTTCCCCCAGCCACAATGCTCAGTAGAAGATTTATGAAGTTATTGTTTGTTCTCTCAATTCAACAGAACATTACACCAGTCAGTGCACTATAGAAGTGCAGGTTTCCTCTTGTTGACTGCCAAATTGGATCGAAGAAAGATGAGAATTGTTTTGTTTTGTTTTGTTGAACTGCAGATTTTGAGAACATGCATCAAAACCCATGTAAATAATAAGAGTTTTAAACAGTCTGATTATACAGTACTAAAACTGAACAAGTGAAAGAAATGTTTATATCCTTTGAGACATTTTTTAAAAACCTTTATGTTTTGAATGTTCAGAGAACATTTAAGGTAGCAATTTCAGGTTTCCACTTTTTACAGTGTAGAATAATGATTAGCATCTGTGTTCTGCTCTCTGTTTTCAGAGTTGCATCCACCTCTTGATATTTTTAGTTGGTGTTTATTATAGAACAGGATGTTACTCTTATATTTGCCTGTGAATGCATTCTTTCTGTGTCCATTATTCTTCACTGTAGTTATCTGTCTTATCTCTTGTGAAGCACTGGTTTGAAAACTGCCCATTCAATGAGCACACATCATCCTGGCACTTGTAATCGGCTCAGAGTCGTCTGTTTGAGTCAGAATCACCCCCGGCAGATCCCAATAGCAGCGGTGAAGCGGGCTGTTTTCTCATGCGTGGTTGTACAAAACTGCGCTAATTCATAATACATTGTTTATTCAGAGGGAGCTACAGCTATAAAAGACTTAATTGCATGCACAGGAATCTTGTTTTTCTATTGAGGCAGGTTATGGTTGTGAAATGCATGTTTTTTTTTCTAGAAATATGTGTGGATTTGTGCTGGTCTTTAGACGTGAGACAAAACATGTCTCATAGCTTAACTTTGCAACAAGGGTGTCAAACTCAGTTACTGGAGAGCCACAGTCCTGCAGAGTTTAGTTCCAACCCTTCTCCAACACACATAGGCCTAACTAAAGTATTCAAATAAGCCTGAAGGACTTGATTAGTTGGATCAGGTGCGTTTAATTAGCGTTGAAGCTAAACCCTGCAGAGCTGTGGCCCTAAGAGGCCCATGACACAGTTTTCAACTAAAAACGTAAAATTTTTAATGCGTTTTGGCTGTTCATTTTCACGACAATGGTGTTTTGGGTGCCTGAAAACGGACAAAAATGCAAACATGTAAACAACAAAAATGTGAATCTGTGAAGACGATGATGTCATGCACAATCGTGTTACGTGTTCAGTCTACGTGTTCAGTTGACAATGGTGTTGTCTGTACACGAAAAACTTAAAGGAAAAACTTCTTAGTTTTAAAGGGACACTGTATGGGAATTTCTCCCATCTAGTGGTGAAATTGTATTTTGCATTCAAACGAATAATGCTCTCCAGCGCCTCGCTTTTTCAAATACGTGTTGCATCTACGGTAGCCGTTTTGTACCAAAAAGCTATGACAGGATGTCTTATAATAGCACTTCGAGTTTTCCTTCGGGTGAACAGGTTTGTTATTTAAAACAAACTGCAACTTGAAACAACGAAAAAAAGAATGTTACAGTATGAATTACTGACTGTGAAAACATTAATAATAATTAGTAGTAATGCCTTCTTTATTCGTTATATTTTTTGAAGTATGTGCATTGTTAGATATCATCATCATCAGCGTCTTCTCTAACGTTACTTTACTCAATAGCTGCTATTCATCAAAGAGCCTGTTTAACTTTTAACTATAAATGTTCTTCTGTCTATATAATAAAGTACACAACCAAGCAATGAAAAAAAAGCTTGTAATTAAGACCGTAACATTGACTTACCTGTCGAGAAGAAAGCAGGCAACTTCAGCGTCTCTTTTGAAAGCTTTCTCCTGCATTAGCTATCCCGACATTAACCCTTGTTTTTGTAATCTCCGGTCACGTTTCCTTTTACGGTCTATTTTGGACTTTTTCGACGAAGAGGACTCCTTATCCTGTGACATATGTATGAATGAACGGTGTATAAATAACCGTACAGTGCAGCCTTTTAAACTTGCCGCGGCAGTGACAAGTGCCTCTCTCTGCTCTGCTCCTCCGCTTCTGCTGGCTTCAGTCACGTGATGCTGGCTCTGAACGAAAATGCGTTGTGGAAACGCGTTGGCCTGGTACTTTTTGTCCCTCTCTGCTATTATAGTTTTTCAAGATGGCGGAACTACATTGAAGCCTCCGTGGACCTACCCGTCCCATGTATATAAAAATAATAAATTCTTCGTTTACGAGGATGAGTCTGATCATTGGCAGAGGTATTTGTACACCATTGAGGGCATATTTATGAATAAAAATATTGATTTTAGATAATAAAATACCTAAAAAGCTACACATTGTCCCTTTAAGCATATCGTTGTCGTGTAAAACGAACCCTAAGTTTGACACCCCTGCTTTACAATAAGGTCCGATTTGTTAACATTAGTTCCCTATCTTTCACTCACTCGCTGTTGTGTCGATGTAGTGACACCCAAAAAGGAGCCCCACAAACCTCTGATACTTCAGAAAGGGCCAATGAAAATTGGTGAGTGAAATTTGCATGCCACTCCCCCGGACATACAGGTATAAAAGGAGGCTTACTCCACTCACTCATAGTTGCTCTTCGGAGCTGAGAAGACGTGTCTGTGAATCTCTACCCATTCCTCTCTGCCTAGAAGCTTTGTTGGATTCCTGTATGGTGCATTTCAGCTGTTCTCTCCCACACACACTCCGTTAAGTGCAAGAGAGTTCCCCAGGGTGCTTATTTCCATAAGAGAATATTCTCTAACAAGATCATTTCTCCATAAAATAAACATTTCCTTTAAAAAAGAGTGTAACAGACGTAGGCCAGTGAGAGTCCCGCTTAGAGCGGCTACAGTGGTGCCGTGACCCGGATGGGAGTGAGGTTAAGGGGGTTGAGTGTAACAGATGTAGGCCAATGAGATCTGTGCTTGTAAACTTCACTCCCCTAATCTCAAGAGGCGCTCTAGTGACTAAGGATAGAGACTGCGGTCTTTAGCCTCCTTGTTAGATCACCCACCTCCCATGCGGACGGGCCAGGGTTTGCATCCCACTTAAAGCGGGCGGTGCGAACTGGAGGGGCTACAGTGGTGCCGTGACCCGGATGATAGTGAGGTTTAGGGGGTGAGTGTAACAGACGTAGGCCAGTGAGAGCTGTGCATGTAAACCTCACTCCCCTAATCTCAAGAGGTGCTCTAGCAACTGATGCTAGAGACTGTGGTCTTTAACGTCCTTGTAAGAGCGCCTGCCTCCCATGCGGGCGGTGCGAAATGGAGGGGCCATTTCGTCAGTGTATTTCTGGATGCAGTGGACACCTGTCACCCTCAGACGGCCATGATCACTGTATCAGTTATTTGGGCTGGACCCATGCTGAAGCAGTTTTCATGGATGGTAAATGTTGTGAGAGCATGGCTATCATAAAGTTGCGGTCGAGGCTTTCTTTCTTTTTTTAAGGAGAAAGCAGCCTTTTGAGGCTGAAGACTCACCTAGGTCTCCACCATCAGGTGTGATTGCACAGACTGAGTCTGACGCTGCTGTGAACATCAGGCTCAAGTGGATCCCTCCACCCTGCCCTGACGATTGGCACTTTTTACTGCCAGAACACGCTTCACAGGTTCTTCTGCCCTCACTTCCCTCGACGGCGGGCAGCCAGGAGGTACTCCGACGTTCCTCATGTTGAGCATTATAGTGACTCAGACAGATCAGACACACAATTATTTGTCATATTTTACAAATAATCCACAATTCCCCTCACCCAACAAGAAAACCATGAGGTAGAGCTCTAGACAACTACCCCCAAACTGCAGCTAACCATGTAACAAAGACAAATCAAGATAAGACTGGTTTCACTCTAAATTCACTTTGAAACAGACAAATGTACTCTTTTTTTGTACAGTCCAATCCTAATCCTATACTGTCTTTAAATAATCACTTGAGATCTGTAAAATCATGTATCCAATTTTCCTTTGCAATCATGTTATTTTACAGTATTCTGCCTATGTATTCGTCTAAACTCTTGGAATTAATGTTTTAGCCTTACTTAATCAAGCTCACATGTATATCATGTTTGGTATCTAAGATTTTCTATTTTCATTTCTTGAATTTTCTTGAACTTCTTGAAGTTTTTAGTCTAGTTAATAAAGCCAAATGTAAAGTTGTATGTGGTTCATGCTCAATTATGCTATATTTTAGCTACATGCCCCGAGTAGTACTGTACAGTAAGAAAGTTACCAACCTCATGGTCCAGGAATGGCATCTATGGTTCAACCTTGCGGGGATGAGGGATGCCAAGAGATTGCGACATCGCCCAAGGGGGCCTATTTGGCAACACCGGGGAGGACTTTTTCTCTGCAGTCCTCGGCGGTGGAGAAACAGACGGAAGGTAACGTTGCTCCACCTCATCGCGATGCATCACAAACAAAAACTGTTGTTCCCTTGGTGCCCCTTGTGCAAAGTTCGGACGAGTGGTTAACGCTTCCAACCCGTCACGCTGGCTCATCAGAACAATTTGACTCGGCTATTCGTTTGAGTTCCCAGGCGCCTGCCCAGGTTCAACAGTTTCCTTTTCACCTTGGTGTGAGGCAAATATACATTTGTCATGGATCTTCTGCTGAAGGATGCAATAAAGCCTGTCCCTCCAGCCTAGATGACTAAAGAGTATTACAGCCCTTATTTCATGGTACCAAAGAAAGGAGGTGGGTTGCGGCCAATCTTAGATCTGCGAGTATTGAGACGGGGCCTGCACAAGCTCCCATTCAAAATGCTGACACAGGATCACATACGTTCATGATCAAGATTGCTTTGCGGCGATAGACCAGAGGGACATGTACTTTCAAGTCTCAATCATCCCTTGACACAGACCGTTCCCATGGTTTGCCTTCGAGGGATAAGCATATCAGTACAAGGTCCTCCCCTTTGGGCTGTCCATGTCACCTCGCGTCTTGACAAAAGTCGAGTGGGCATTCACACTCTCAACTATTTCGACAACTGGCTAATTCTAACAAACTCTTGAGATTTATTCTGTGCACACAGGGACCTGGTTCTTGAACACACCAGCCAGTTGGGGCTTCGGGTCAACTGAGAAAAGAGCAAGCTGTCCCTGGTGCAGAGCATCTTTTTCTCGGTACAGAATTGCGGTCCATGCAAGAAATGCACATCTTTGAATGAGCGTGGATTTCTAGCGCGTTTACTTGAACTTAGGTAATATTTATGGTTTGACCCATTTGAGAGACGGCCAAAATCAGAATTTACAATGGACTGAATAAAGCTCTCTACGAACTTGACGTGTGCTGTCGCACTGACTGACATGTATGCGCATGAAACACTGTCACACACACGCTCAGAGCAATAATGTAAGTTAGTGAATACATTTTTAACTAGCAGGATAATACAGCATCACGACACACATAGGCTATGTCTTTAAACTATTATAGTATTTCGAAGGGCAAAAACATGAACTCTATTGGCTTTACATCATCAAGTCTGCCGTCACTTTAGCGCGAGGCCCTGTGCGGTCGCGCACTTGGCACAGCCCTTACGACGGTACTGAGTAGCATATAGCATTAGCTCCTTAGCCTGAGCTAACGTGATCGCATCGAGCTAGGTGGGCCTGGTTTCAGCAATCAGGCTCCTCAGCTCCACCCACGTCCCGTCTCTTTGCCCATTTTCAGTTATGCGGGAGTGACACGTTGTCAAGATGGCGACGGCCGTCTTGCCCATTTTAGGCTTCAAAAATGTACTTCAGAAATACTACGGGTGACGTCACAGATATATATATATTTTTACAGTCTATGGTCCGGACGGACAACACAACAATGGTGTCGTACATAATTTGCCAGGGTGTTATCCGCTCACGTTGCATGTCACAACTCCATTCATTTATAAGGCTTTTCAGCTGTGCTCCAACTTCTTGTCAACGCAGTCAGATATGAAAATAAAATAAAATAAGACAATATTAAAGCCAGCTTTCATCTTGACTTAGATATTGCCCATTTCTTCATTTATAACCATGCTTAGGTGTGCATATATTTTCTGTCACAACCATGATATTTCAACTCACACAATGTGTAAAGAAATTGTTTTTTTCTTCTTCTTTTTCCCCTAATGTATGACAAATCACTGCCAAGATCAAACCATCCCAATGAACATGTTTTGTAAATGACATTATCACTATTGGAGTTCAACATTTTGTAGGACTCTTTATACTGTAGTATCACCTGTAGTATGTGATGCTTTTTGCACAGGGTTATTGTGATGCTGGAACAGCTGCTGCAACAAAGCTGGACAAAATTATCTTGTATGTGTATATAACATACAATGGAACATACATTCCTATGACTGGAATAGGCATCTCGTTATCCTCCTCTTTGTCTTGTCAGGCAGACGACTCTCTCAGTTTATCTACTGTCGTTTGTGGGGATGGTGATCTACACCTTCACCCTGAACTTGGGTCATCTGTGGGTCGTGTTCCTCACATCAGGAGTTCTGGGGTAAGAGCTGCAACATGCACTGGGCACAAATATGTTAGGACAATTAAGTCGGCATGAAACAAAAGTCTTTTCTTCCCTATTGTGATGAATATCAGAGTGAAATGCTTCTGGAACAAGAACAAATGTGGGCGGGGCTTGATTTTGTCATTCATTTGAAAATAATCATTTTTATGCATTAATGTGGTGAATAATAATTTTCACACTGTTTTGGAAAATAGTTGAAGAAAATAGCATAGACTATTTATTTATTTTAACCCTTTGAAGCCTGCTGTTTCATAGTTGATTCACAAAGGTCTCTAAATGCTAAACATGATCTAATAAACCTGTCTCACACGATCTCCTCAGTCCTTCTGTCTCTGACTGATAGTTTAGACTGTTTTATCAAGTAAAAGTCTTTCAGTATAATTGTACAAACGTCCTCCTTCAGCTCGAGCTTCACGAGTCTTTCTGTGTCAAATCTGCCCTGATTTATCAAGGAAACGCAAGAATAACTTTGATATTGTTAGTAATATTTCAACTGGACTGAAGCAGCTTCGCTTTATTTGATTATCATACATCATTTATAGAAAAATCATGAGTATCAAATATGATCATCAGGCTTTTGAGGAAGGTTTATTGTTTATCTCTCAATCATCATTATATTGCATTATATGATTTAAAACTACAGAGATTTGATCATAAACTAAGCATTTAAATATCTTACTAAGACATTTTCAGGGTTCTGTTATGTTTTATCTGTGTTTGAGTTTTCCTATGAGTTGGTTTTTGCTCTTATTGCTGTTTTCTTTGTGCCTTTTCCCCCGCTAGTTAGGCTACGTTTACACGACAACGATATGCTTAAAATGGAGAAGTTTTTCCTTTGAGTTTTCCACGTACAGACGACACCATTGTCAAGACGATCCCCGTTCACACGGATCAGCGAAAACGACTAAAAACGCTGTATTCTGCTGCCAGGCCAGTAGATGGCGATGAAACACTATCGCTTGAACACATAATACGCATGTGCATGACGTCATCGTCTTCAGAGATTCACGTTTTTGTTCTTTACACGGAGACCGTTTTCAAAAACTTAAACCCGCTTTCAAAAGTTGTCATCTCCCAAAACGCAGTTGTCGTGTAAATGAACGGCCAAAGCGCATAAAAAGTTTTACGTTTTTAGTTGAAAACGATAAACAGCCCCTTAGTTCCTGGGTTACTCATTGTTTTATTAGTCATGTCAGCTTGTGTCTTTGATTGATTTGTTCTGTTTCCTGATGCACTTATTACATCCTGTTTTAACCAAATCGTGAAAAAATATATTATTTGCAGATATAGTGACAAATTATATTTATATGCATTTTATGTAAGTATCTGCTATACTGTTATAAAGACCTCATTGATTTACATTATAAGTTATCAGAATTTCATCTTGATTTTTTATAGAAATAAAAATATAAATGCCTGCTGGATCAAATATGATACTCAACAAAAAGAATAGAGAATGATCCATGCAAACCATCCACTTCTACACATACTGACCATGAAGTAACATTTAATCTGGATCCACATCTAAATATAGATGTTTTTTTTTAAATAATGATATGTGCTGATGGCTGACTGATAAATGTCCTCTATTTCCAGTCATGCTGCATACAGTGATGGTGATTTAAAAAATAAATAAAAAAAGAATATTGATCTATATTAAACGTACAGTATGGAATTTTTTCTCCACTAGGGGTCGCTAACCTATTTACAATAACAAAGGCGTAGTTTGATGACGCAACATTTGCTAAGAATTATGGATTATGATTCTTGTGTCGTGTGAGCGCAGGTTCTTCATGACGGGTTATCTTCCGCTGGGCTTCGAGTTTGCGGTGGAGCTCACGTATCCCGAGTCAGAGGGAACATCGTCAGGACTGCTCAACTGCTCAGCGCAGGTCATGCATGTACTCTCTGATCCCAGACCTGTAGATCGTCTGCTTTGTTCCGAAGCGGAGACTTAAAGGATTAAAATTTCCTAATAATTTACTCTCCCCCGCGTCATCCAAGATGTTCATTACTTTCTTTCTTCAGTCGAAAAGAAATGAAGGTTTTGGAGGAAAACATTCCAGGATGTTTCTCCATATAGTGTCTTCAATGGGGTCCAACGGGTCGAAGGTCCAGATGTGAGTTTCAGTGCAGCTTCAAAGTCTCGACACGATCCAGCCGAGGAATAAGAGTCTGATCTAGACAAACCATCCGCCATTTTATAAAAAAATAAACATTTATATACTTTTAAACCACAAATGCTTGTCCTGCACTAGCTCTGCGATGCGACACACATTACGTAATCATGATGAAAGGTCAAGCGTGATGTAGGCGGAAGAACCGATTTAGTGTTTGGAAAGCGAACGTGCAAAGACTGTCAAACGGCATTTACAAAAATGTAAAATAAATAAAAGGTAAAACACTGATGTCGGACGATTTTGAAGTTGAGTTTTTCGCCTTTCCCTACATTTCTGAGTCAGAACACGCGTGACCTTTCAACGTGATTACGTAATGTGTGGAGCGTCACAGCTAGTGCAAGACCAGTGTGAGATAAAATTATCACTGAATAAGAGACAAACAAATACAATTGTCTTTGAGGTTTATTTTCTTGCAAGAAAAGGCTAGCAGTCGTACAGTCACACAGATCATCATATTGTATCCAGTGGAGGCCCTCCTGTCACGTACCAACACTCTTTACCATTCCAGTACAACTCCATATTAGAATAAGGAGAGTGTGTTTGCTCTTTTACTGTCATATGATGGTCACACACATCTTAAAGATAACATTTCTTCCACAATTCCCCCCCTTTTATCATTAATTGATAACTATGTAATAATACAGCACATTTACAAGTTACATCATCACATTTATACTCTCCATTCCTGATTTCCACAAAAATGATCACTCTTAAATTTGCGAAAGAAGATTTGAAAAGAAGAAAGTTTAGGCTGTTTTTGTGGGGATGATTCCTTTAGTATTAGCAAGCAAGTAAAGATTTGTATCTGAAGCCGGGCTGTATGAATAAACACTGTTATTGCACTCCTGACACTGGGTCAGACCCTCAGTCACCTCAGTATAAGCAAGAAACAGTATTGATGTTCAGAAGAGAAAAAAAAACATCTTAACTCAATTAATACATTTCACCGTAACTTCCGCTGGTCGTGTCGTCATCGAATTTCTGTGGTTTTGGATATATATCTTTGAATTGATAATGATCATTTTTATGGAAATCAGGAATGGAGAGTATAAATGTGATGATGTAACTTAAATTTGCTGGATTATTATATAGTTATCAATTAATGATAAAAGGAAGTGGAGACTGGCTAGGCCACTCCATGACCTTAATTTGCTTCTTCTTGAGCCACTACTTCTTGAGCCACTACTTCTTGAGGTATGTTTTGGGCCATTGTCATGCTGGAAGACCCGTCCACGACCCATCTTCAGTGTTCTGGCTGATGGAAGGGGGTTCTCGTCCAAGATTTGGCCCCGTCCATTGGCCCCTCAATACAGTAAAGTCGTCCTGTACCCTTACCAGAGAAACAGCCCAAAAGCTTGACTGTAGGGATGGTGTTCCTGGGGTCATAGTCAGCATTTCTCTCCCTCAAAACACGGAGAGTTGAGTTGATGCCAAAGAGCTTGATTTTGGTTCATCTGACCACAGCACTTTCTCTTAAGCCTTCTCTGAATCATTAGATGTTCATTGGCAAACTTCAGACGGGCCTGTACATGTGCCTTCTTGAGCAGGGGAACCTTGCAGGCACTGCAGGATTTCAATACATTGTGGCGTAGTGTGTTGTTTGCGTGGTGAGTGTGGTCCCAACTGCCCTGAGATCATTAACAAGCTCCTCCCGTGTAGTTCTGGGCTGATCCCCTCACCTTTCTCATCATCCTTACCCCATGAGGCGAGATCTTGCATGGAGCTATAGACCGAGGGCGATGGATTTTTCATTTAGTACTCCGCCGTCCTTCAATACCCACCAGGTCTGGATTTGTTGCGGAACGGCTGCGGCCACGACTGACAGTTGAAGTCACGAGGACCCACGAGATCTCGCGAATTCACGTATGATCGCGCGATATAAGTGCTGAATTTGCTGCGGAGCTCTCTGGCAAAAATAGAAGCTCTGCGTATCTGCTCCGGAGTGAAAATACACACATTGACTTTAATGGAAACCTATTGACTCTGTTGCTGTTCCGGAGCGGATCCGCAGCCGTTCCGCGGTTAGTGGAAATTATGGGTAAGAGCCGATTCTTTGTAGCGAACGAGAAGAGCCGAATCTTTTTTTTTGGCGGGACTTTATTTGGAACAGTCTTGTCCCTGATGTCCTTTGACAGCTCGAGCTGACATTAGGACATTAGGAGTACTTTCTTAAAGTGACAGGACTAAGCTGTGTTCCACATGGGCACATAACCGATCTGTGGGAGGCAGAATTGTTGCTGGTTGGTAGGTTTTTTCTGGATTTTTTTTGGTTGATATTCTGTCTCTGTCTGTTAAAATAAACCTACCATGAAAATTATAAGGGTTCCCTGAACCCTTATTTTTTTTGTTAGTGGGCGAACTTACAAAATCAGCAGGGGATCAAATAATTACATTCAGTCACACTCTGGAGCCACTCTGTGAGTGTACGACTGCTGGGCTTTTCTTGCAAGAAAATAAACCTCATCAAAGACAATTGGAAATGTTTGTCTCTTATTCAGTGGTAGAATTTTATTTGCCACCACACGAGCATTTGTGGTTAAAAAGTATATGAATGTTGTTTTTTTTGATGATCGTTTGCTAGATAAGACTCTTATTCCTCGGCTGGATCGTGTCGAGACTTTGAAGCTGCACTGAAACTCACATCTGGACCTTCGACCCGTTGGACCCCATTGAAGACACTATATGGAGAAACATCCTGGAATGTTTTCCTCAAAAACCTTCATTTCTTTTCCACTGAAGAAAGAAAGACATGAACATCTTGGATGACGTGGGGGAGAGTCAATCATCAGGAAATGTTCATTCTGAAGTGAACTAATCCTTTATATTATTACAGTGTTGCATTTTCTTCATGGTTCAGTTTGCTTTCACAAGGTAACATTTCCAAAATGTGTTTATGCAAGTCACATCTAAATCCATGACAGCTCCCAGCACATGAGAGATGCGCACATGCTCACGATCTTCCTGATGTGTGCAGATGTTTGGAATCGCATTCACCATCATTCAAGGCAAAATCCTGGATCACTTCAGCACACTGGCCGGCAACATCTTCCTCTGTGTGTTCCTCTTCATCGGCTCCATCATGACAGGTAGAAACTCATCACATGACACTCAACATGTGACCACTAACAGTTGCACTCGTCTTCTGCACGTGATGTTTTATTACAGCATGACTTCAGCTTGTTGCGTCACAGTGGCACACTTAAACAAGCAGGGTATCGTCATTTTATACATGCTGAGAAAAACTAGACGACCATGTCATTCATTTAAAGGGCATTCTTTATAACGTCTTACTGAAAATCGTGGTTTCTGGTTTAAACAATTTTTTTTTTAAATGCAAAGTATCATTTTTCAGTGTTTCATGACATTCTTTGAAGCAGTGTTTCTCAATTGATTTTGCTTAGTTGTACTTTATTGTCCAGCCATGGCTGAAAATTGGTCTTTGGCTTTGTTATTGTCATGAAACTGCTCCGAGACACGAAGATCGATCCAAATGCAGTTTTTAATAAGGAAGGTCGTACAGGCAGGGTCAAATAGGGCAGACAGAGCAATGTAGATCAAACAGCAAGGGTAATCCAGATAACAGGCAGAATTCGGGGCAGGCAGCAATAATCAAAAATCCAAGAACAGTCCAAGTCAGGCCAGGCAGATAACACTCATACAAATGAGGAAACAGTCCAAGATCAAAAACCAGATAAACAAAACACAGGATAAACGCTCAGAAATGCAGTGTGACACAAACAAGACTTCGCAGGGAATGATGAGGTGAACCAGGCTTATATGGGGTGAACTAAACTATATAATGAGACACAGGTGAATGTGATAATCTGGGATGATGAGTCCGGGCAGTGAATTATGGGAAATGTAGTTGTGAGTGAATAATGATAGTCTGATGTGGAGTGCCCTCTGGTGGCACTCAAGGGCACTCCAGCTGGTGACCGTTACAGTTATACACACAACAATGCACATCAACACAATCAAATAAATACTTAATACATTCATATAATGATGATGTGTGTGAGGTTAAAAGTCTTTCTTCTATCCCACTTTAATATGTCAACTACTGTATAAGTAAGATCGATTTCCCTGAACATTTTAAACATTGTGACTGGACCAGCCCGACACAACATCAGCTCAACTGAAGTTAGGGTTAGCGAGGTGGTGAAGACTGCAGTTACAGTAATTGACAGAAAGAGAGCTTGATTGGACACACAACCATTGACATCAACAACAAGATATGGGGAGTTTTTTATTTTGTTTTAACTATGCAGGATTACATGGTTAGTAATTTATTATTCTTTTTTTTTTTTTGTTATTTGCATTGATCTGTTTTATTTTCATCTGAATGACCCACCCATCTGTTGAAAACTACTTCTTTGGAGTATCTTAGAGTAGCATGAACTGTAGTACATGAATATAGTTATTATTCAGCACCATGTTACATATTAAAGCAGCAGACCTGGCATCATATTACCATGATATCGCTGTGGTCATTTTGTAAGTGTATTAAAGTCCCCCTGTGGTGTAAATCCAGCTTTTAATGTTGTTTATATGTCTATGTGCTGTTTCTAATATGCTTTAAGTCAAACCATGTGTAAATTCATAAGTCGACACCATTGCTGAGTATTTCCTCCTTAAAACTGCAGTGAACCAAAGACAGTCTCAAAAACACGCTTTGAAATCGCTGGTGTTTCTGACGTCCAGGGCCGTGCACAGGGGGGTGGCCCGGTGGCTAGAGCCACTGCCCTTCTGCCCTCATCAGCTGAGGTGCCCCTCTCGCCCCCCTCCCTAACCCTCCAGAAGATTCCCATAAAAACGTTCTGTTATCGCTCCACTAAAGATCCACTGATTCCGCTAATCAGCTCCGTGTTTTCCTGCTCGCTCCGCAGCGTCACTCGTAGACAAGCATGTGTCTCTCCGACGACAGTTTCAGAATAGAATTTCGTCCCATTCACAGGTCGATTACAAATTACAATCCACATTACAGACAGTAGTCGATCCACAAAATTAGTATTTTGGTAATATGTTTTTGTATTTCTGTCGCAAAATGTTTTGCTCCTGGTCTTCAAATAGTGCTAACAAGTTACAACTCGTGCAACATCCATGTTCTTGGAAGAAAAGCAAATATATGTTTTGTGCCGTTAGCCACCTTGTAACCTACTATATTAAAGTACTATTCATTTAGATTAGAACACATTTAGATAATATATAGTATATTACCTTTTTATTATGTATAATGTTAATATGGTCTCATTAAAATATTATAAATATGATGTATGTTATAGATAGATACTATATCAACTAAGGCAACTGATTATAATGGGAAATATATTTACAGGAGTTAAAGTGTGAAAAACTGTCTGCTAAATATTCTATACATAATGATTTACCCTCTGGCTTTCTAGAACTTTGATTCAATTTTTGCAATGTTGAATAGGCTTTGTCTTTGCTCTTTCTCACTGTGTTCTTCTAATTTTGTGAAGGCATTGTTTTTTTGTCTACAAAATCTGCAAACAACAGAAAATGTTATTTATTTATTTGTGATTTATTTATTAGTGTTATTTATATTAGATTAGATCAGGTTAAATAATTTGATTGAATAAGAATTCAAATTTTCACTACTCCCAGTGTATGATTGCAGAACAATATATGTTTGAAAATTTATGGAGCAACAGATTTTGTGTGAAAATAAATCAGAAAGGTGGTTTGTTTAAAAATCTTATTAATGTATGAGGTGGCAAGGAGGTACACACGGGGTAAAACCAGCATGGTAAGACACACAGTATTGATAAAAATACTTAAGCTAAATTAATATGCTTTTAATAATGTCTAAGTTGATACTTGTTCAAACCAATCACTTTAGTAAAGTTTATAACAATTTGAGTTATTTTGATCAATTAAATAATAAATGTTTGTTCAATAAATATAGGCTATCTGTCATAATTTTCATTTTAAAAATACAGAAACAAGATTCTTGAGATCTTTGTATTTAAATTGCTACATAAGTCTAAAACATTAAAAATATATACATAAAATAGTAGATTAAATTAGCACAGAATCAACTTTGATCAAGTCAATGATCAGCCAAATTTCCAAGTCCATCATCAAAAGCGTTTATGAAAAAAAGTGCTGAGCAGAATTTGTGCCATTGAGTGGTATAAAAGAGAATTAAGTCAAATGCGCATTTTACCCCGGTGTGACTTTATAACTGTTGTAACCTGTATATCATTTCAATTTATACTTTAAGTGTATAATATTAAATTAAATGTCTATACTACTTCCATAGGATGAGGCAGCTCAGAGAGTGAGAGCCCACTGAGCATCAGACAGTTAAACTGGCATTGACATTGAATTATTTATTTGGAAGAGTAATTATAACAACATAACTTGATTTTGCACTAAATCCTAATTGTAATCGTATTGCCCATATAAAAGAGTTGTTTTTAATTTTCTGTATTAAGATGATACTGCCTCATTCAAACTCCTTATAGTGCCCCCTTTTTTGGTTTAAGCCACTGCCCCTCAAAATGTCTGTGCACGGCCCTGCTGACGTCACAAACTACCTTGTAACCAATCAGATCAACGTGTGATCGTCAACCAGTGGATCTCTGAGCTGAGTGAGTGAGTGGAGGCGGGGCTCATTTGCATAGTCATAGAACCACGCATATTAAATGAGGCAAGGGTGTCGAGTTACATTCAAGCTATTTTAAGACATGAAGACATTTAAAAAAAAAAAAAACATTTAAATGTGTAATTTTGATGATCAAAGATGAGTTTTAAGGGATAAAATGATTGACTACATTGAGCCTGGGTCGGTATTAATAGGATATTCCTGTAGATCTGACTCTAGCAACACCAAGGTCATGGGTTTGAATCCCAGGGAATGCATGAAATGATCAAGTGTATGCCTTCAAAGCAATGTAAGTTGTTTTAGAAAAAAGCGTCTGCCAGATGCATACATGTGAATGCAAATTAACTGTAAAATCTGACAACTTTTCAGTGATCAGACTTGTTTCTCTGCCTCACAGCGTTTATAAAATCTGACCTGCGGCGACAGAAGGCCAACCAGAAGTCTCAGACAGAGGTGAACGCTGTAAGTATGTTATAACTGGACATTAGCAGAAGAAATGCAGTATTTAAACTTTAATTTAACACCAAAAACACAGTGAAAGCTGAAACCGGTCTGATCTGCCTGAAGCCCGTATGATCAGATCCCTCTCTATGATCTGATGCTCTGTATGAAAAAAGAAAAGGTGCAGCTCATCCAAGAGGTTATGTCAAGGATTGAAGGTATAAAACATAATATGGGTTTTAATGACATTTTTATGTTGGCTTTAAACTCATAGAATATAAATTAGAACAGATTGTCCTGTACCAAACCAGGAATGCTGTCATGCTGTTAGCACATTATGATTGATAGGGTGTCTGAAATGCGCATTAAATGCCATACGACACGCGGAGAACTCATGTATAGCATATCTTCCTAGAATAACACACTATTAAACCAAAAATAATTTTAAGCTCTTCATTTGGTTAACTCTAAAGGCTGTTGTGGTCAGAGAATCTACAGTAGAGTAGGAGTGCCACTTATAATAAAATTATTAGTGCTGGGTAACGATTAATCGCATCCAAAATAAAAGTTTTTACATAATATAAGTGTGTGTACTGTGTCTAATTATTTTGTGTATATATATATATATATATATATATATATATATATATATATACACACGCATGCATCATGTATATATGTAAGAAAAATGTGTTATTTATATACAATATTTTTATTTATATATAATATAAATTATGTATAAATATATACAGTATATACATGCATATGTGTGTATTTATATATACAAAATATACACAGTACACACACACATATTTTATGTAAACACAAACTTTTATTTTGGATGCGATTAATCGTTGCACAGCACTAAAAAATATTAAACCTTTTTTTTTATTTAACTTTGAAGTGGACTTCTGGGTGTTTTTACCAACGCTGTAATGAGATCTTGGTGAGCAGCTGTCTAGAAAAGTTACACTAGATTCTGGAACAGAGTCAAATACACAAAACAGGGTGAAAAAAAAGACATGTAAACCAATGAACAGAACTAAAAACCCAACATGGCCCTCTGGTGGCAATAGGGAGTGGTGTAGTGGTTCCAGTCACGGCTGGTGACATGAAGATTACTGGTTTGATCCAATAACCAATGGATTCACTGGCAGCCAATGAAGACCACAGGCTGGCATTATGCAAATTAGTTACATTATCTAGGTGTGCAACAGGAAGTGAGATATTAATTACTGACGACTCGTTTCAGGCAGTTCAGAATCACTTCTTTCTTGTAGGAGACAATAACTTTTGTTGTTGTGCACCTTGATCTTTAAAACTTTGTATTTAAAACTTTTACATCCACAAACAGCTTTATTACACACTGCATGAAAGGTAATATTAGTATTACATTAACACTTAAGGGTAAACTCAGGGTTCAAAGTGCACGAGAGAGCATCATGGGAAAGAAGAGCTGGTGTGCCTGGAGGGTTAATACAGTAAAAACATCCATAAACAACTGTTTTATTACATCTTTAGAGAAAGCCAATATGTTACAAACATACATACAGTAATATTTGTTTGAAAAATAAATAATAGGTCCTATAAAAATAATCAAACATCTATATAAGATGTAAATAAAAATCATAATACCTACACACACAGGGCTAAAAAAATAAAATAAAAAGCATATCAGATTCAGCAGTTTGGCCAGTTCTGAATCTATACACTAGATAAAACAAGCAAATACAATTTTCTTCTACTTTTGCCAAACATGAGAATTTCTTAGTAAGACGTGTGTCTGTGGATAATGTCAGCAACTTTATCCACACACAGTACAGTTAGAGTGGTGTACACTATAGAAAACCTCGACTGCTTGATTGCTCGTATCGCGCAAAATGTGGACTATATTATCGGCCAGCTCTAATCTGATAAATGTGACTATAAGGCATGAAGTTATGTGTGTGTAATGTCACATAAGTTTTCCTTGTTATTTCTACAGTTATTTCTGTGCATTTTTATGTTGTAGATTTCATTAATATTATTTTTAGTGTTCCTTACTGAGGTAGTGATGGATGGTTAAATTTAAGTTTCTTTTTTCTTCTGTTCAGGACTCATCCATGCTTTCCCAAGACGGAAAACCGTTGCCAGTAAAAGAGTTTAAGATGTAAAGGATGGAAACGTCATCATCATGTCCATCAATCCTCCTAAATCTACAGTGTCCTGAATAATGACGGCTCAGGATGAACTGCCCAAGCACAAGTGAATCTTTTCTTCCTCCTGCTAATAACCCGCTGTTGTTCCTGCAGTGCTTAAACTGACCGATAGCTCGAGCTCCCACATTAACCCACAGCACTCAGTGGGAATCATTCATCACACAATTTTGTAAAATACTTTTTTGTAGACCATTCAATTCACACAAGTATGAACGATTAACATTTAAAAAATGTTATTGTTCTGCTTGTGTTTCATACATGAGGATTAATATGTTTTAATGTGTTGGGGAATGTATCATGTTTGCATGACGGTTCCTTAGATCTGACCTAATGTTTTTATGATCAGAAGTATTAATCTAGTATGAGTGTCTCTGTAACACACATCTGATCCGAGAGATCTCACTCTGTGTTCGTTGATGCTGGACATCACATTATTACTGTGGAAGGTCGAAGTCCTTCAATAAAACCCATCATTTGAAGCCTACTTGAATGTGCCAGAACATCAGTCATGTGATCAGTGGAGGACGTGTGATAGTACAGACTGCAGGACCCGTACAGGACACTCATCTCAGACTAAAGACAGTATTACAGTATATGCAGAGGTTAGTGTGTGTCGTAGCATGACAGATGGACGCTTTTTGATCCAATAGAAACATATATTAGGTGAATGACATTTAATATAACACAAAGTATAGTCTTATAAATGTACATTCAGTTTTAAAACAATGAAAAAAAGATGTGGAAACGCATCATCACACGACACTTGCAACGTTTTTCTTCCAATCGCGAGTTTATATCTCACAACTCAGACTTTCTTTCCCTCTTGATTCTGAGTTTAGATAAGTTGCAATTACCTTTTTTATTATTTTATTTCATGGTGGAATACAAATGTTTTCATACATTATAAATCAAAGCGCAGTCACAGATGGATGTGCTTAACAGGAGGCTTTGCAGACAATAACATCACAAAACATGATTCCTCAAGGTCATTTCAATTTATTCATTTCACATGGTTTCAGAAATGAACACTGTGGTTTTCTGATGACAGATGAAGGTCTCGCAGAGCTGATGTCAGTCTGTAGACGAGTAGTTACTGCCCTGATCTGTGTGTGTGTTGTTCATATGAATGTATGCAGATGTATATGTAGTTCATGTGTATTTTACAGTACTTGTATAGAAACGCTTTGAATATAATACAGATAAAATTGTTGTAAATTGAATCTCACAGTCAATAATAAAGAGTGATGACTAGTTTAAACTACGTGGCTAAAATGCAGATGTGAGCATGTCTTGTGTTTTGCACATGTTAGTGATTTGCAATTGAACATCGCAACAAATGAGTCATGTAAACCTTCCCACGTGTGTTCTGGGGAAAACACTGACAGCGCCGTGACCAGTAATGAACATTCATGTACATCTGAGGCTAAAACCCTTCATGGAAAGGCTTCTTAACTCGTCTTTCAGAAGCTGAGATCTAGACAAAGAAGAAGCTCAAATATAAGTTTTCTTCACTCCATTTGTGTTTTTCTAATATAATAGCTTAAAAAATAACTCAAATGTACTTGCACAGTAATTGCTTTCGGATCATTAAACTTTAAATAACCACATAAAATTATCACACTGATTTCAATGCTGTAAAAAGGTAGTTTGGGCCTTATATGTGACTGGCAACCAGGACCGGCTCATACCGAACCACTGACCCATCGCTAAAGCGTCCCGCGGTCCACACGCAGCGGCCCGTCCCGTTACAGCCGTCCCGTGTCAGTGCCAGCGGCATCAACAGTGATGATCTCACTCAGGTCCTCTTCTTCTGACGAGCTCCCATCACCTCCTGAGGCTCAACGATACACTGGAAGCCGATCAACATGCCCACGATAGAGACACCTAGGAACACAGAACCAGCGTTACAAGACGACGATGCTGATTCTAGATCATTACACAGCACTGATTACAAAATACGATGGCTGAGGATAGTAGTTTTTTTTTGTTTGTTTTTTGCAGTGAATATTAAGTTTCTATATTTGAAAGTCAGAGTCTGACACAAATTACTTCAAGATTTCAGATACAATGTACATCCATTTAGTGTCATTTTGTATGCAAGCGTGATACCGGTCAAATGTTTGGAATAATTAAGATTGTTAATGTTTTTGGTAGAAGTCTCTTCAAGGCTGCATTAATGTGATAAAAAAAAAAGTAATATTGTGAAATATTATCACAATTTTAAATTGCTGTGAATGTGTAGTAACATTCACTCCTGTGATCAAAGCTGAATTTTCATCATCATTACCAGTCTTCAGTGTCACATGATCCTTCAGAAATCACTCTAATATGAGGATTTGATGATCAAGAAACATTTATGATTATTATCACTGTTAAAAATAGGATTCAGTATCTTTGATGAATAGAAAGTTGAAAAGAACAGCATTTCTGTCATGACAACTCTGAGTGTTTTCACGGATATGACAATGTTGATATATCTGGTGTTGGTGGAATAGATCTGCTACGCTGCTGCTGTTATTGCTTCTGCTAATACACACACACACACACACGCTGCAGGGAGAAAGTAAGACACACTGCTGTACAACAGTGTAGATGACAGTGATCCAGACTAACATTTGAGAACAGTAGCACCGGTGTAACCAAGCTCTCCAGCAGCTCCTGATTCAGTAGCGCTGGGGGAAGTGGGGATTGTTAATCATAAAGGCAATTTAATCATAAAATTAGTATTGTTCTGCATTAATAAGCGCATTTCTTTCTTGGAAATGCACATTTGGCGGTAAAGCACTGAGCTTGAGCTGAGATGCAGATAAAACTAACTTTTAACAACCCTAATTTTTCAAGGGAAGTATTTTAATATTCTACTGTTATTAAATGTTCCATTGTTCTTCTATCAAGCTGAACTGACGACAGCTTCAGAGATTACAGAAGGAGCGCTCTTTACTTGCTCTCTGTGTAATTCTTCACAATTTGAAGAAGTTTTTGATTTTCATTATTTCATTTATATATACTTCAATACAACTATGTCAAACTTTGACAAAAATTGATTTCTTGATGATTTGATTTTTTAAGAATTTCATAATATCTAAATATAAATTTATAAGCAAAAACCTGTGAAAATAACTATGATGGAGTGGAAATGTCTAATAAGTCAATAAGTGCTCCTCTGCCACCATCTACTGGTTATAGTGGTAATTTCATATTTCATATTTTTATTAAATAAAAGTGTTTGTTTGCCACGTGTTATTTTTCTTACATCTTTAAACTTTTAGTTTTACAAATGGGGACAAATTTTGTTTTTGGTCATCACATAAAAAATAACTTTAAAACTGGATCATATTTAGAGCTTGAAAGTCCTTGAAAAAGTGTGAAGCGCTTGAACATTTCACTCTGGAAAGGTTGCAGGAATCCTGAAATGTTATTAATCCTGTGGCAAATTCAAACACTTTTCACTGTTGAGTTCTTTGTGGATTGAAACGTCTCAGATTGAGTGCAAACAAAAGAAATAAACATGAGAATACCAAAGCATGGTTTTCTGTGAGAAGTAGTGGATTATCTGACAGAAATGCAGGTGTGCCATTATTGATGGCCATAAATGTCTTTGTCACTTTTGATCACTTTAATACATCTTTGCTGAATAACAGCATTCTTTTTATTTTTTGTATTATCTTACTAACCCCAAACTTTTGAAAGGTAGTGTATCACAGTTTCCACACACACACACACACACACACACACACACACACACACAAAGAAATAAAAAAAATAGTAAACTGTTTTCAACATTGATAATAATCATAAATGTATGGAAGATTGTTTCCGCCACAGAATAAAACATTTTAAAAGATAATTGCATCTTTTCATCTCTCAATTCTAACTTTATTTCTCACAATTGTGACTTTATATCACACAATTCTGAGATAAAAAGTCGCAATTTTTTTTTTTTGTGGAAACAAGCTTTCACATAAATGTTTCTTGAGCATCAAATCCTCATATTAGAGTGATTTCTGAAGGATCATGTGACACTGAAGACTGGAGTAATGATGCTGAACATTCAGCTTTGATCACAGGAATAAATGACTCTTTAATATATATTCACATATCAGTATCCTGATTGAAGACGAGATGTTGGAAACTCACTCACTTGCTACGATCAGAGGTGCCATGACTCCAATGGTCAAAGGAGCGGTTTTATAGATAAACGCTTCAGACAAGAAGTGGCCAAGAGCCAGAACGAACGTCCACAGGGTGACGTGATAAAGCCTGTCATGAGGGAAAGAAAGAGCCGTCAGCCAGCAGAGTTCAGTCTCTACACACACACACACACGCACAGACACACACGCACAACGAGGATCCTTACGTTCGGTTCTGAATGTCTATGGCACAAGCGCAGCGGATGATGGAGGACAGGAGGGTCCATATGCCAAAGGTTCTCGCCTGGAGACCGTTTACTAAAGAACAAGACAAGTCCTCTCATTTATAGCACACATGTATTTGTGTCCAAATACTTTCTGTATTCATGTAGAGGACAGTAGACGCATTAAGGGTTAGTTCACACAAATTAGCCCATGATTTACTCACCCTGAAGTCATCCTAGGTGTATATGACATTCTTCCTTCAGACGAATACAATCAGAGTTATATTAAAACATGTCCCGGCTCTTCCAAGCTTTATAATAGCAGTGAATGGAGGATGAGATTTTGAAGCCCAAAAAAGTGCATCAATCCATCATAACAGTATCCATACGGCTCCAGGGGTTAATAAAGGCCTTCTGAAGAGAAGAAAAATGTTCATATTTATAACTTTATAAACTATAATCACTGGCTTTCGGTAACGTACGCGAGTCTAGTTCTGGTGGAAGAGTGACCTCTGACCCGACGCATGACCTCTGACCCGACGCATGATATATTGACGAAAGCGGAAGCGCAGAGGAACGTGCAAAACAAAACACTGGTCACGAATTATAAGTCTAAAAGGAGAATTTAAACAGAAATGTGGGAGGAGCTTGAGCTTGTTGTTGAGTTTGTCACTTAAGCTTCTACGTCATGTGTCGGGTCAGCGGTCATGCGTCGGGTCAGAGGTCATGTGTCGGGTCAGAGGTCATGTGTCGGGTCAGGGGTCACTCTTCCGCCGGAACTAGACTCGCGTACGGCCATTACCAAAGCCAGTGATTATAGTTATAAATATGGATATTTTCTCACAAAAAGGCATCGCTTCTCTTCAGAAGGCCTTTATTAACCCCTGGAGTCGTATGAATTACTGTTATGATGGATGCACTTTTTTGGGCTTCAAAAGAAAAAGGTACCATGCACTCCCATTATAAAGCTTGGAAGAACCAGTATATCTCAGATTGTATTCGTCTGAAAGAAGAATGTCATACACACCTAGGATGACTTCAGGGCGAGTAAATCACGGGATAACTTACATTTTTGGGTAAACTATCCCTTTAACTGAAAATGTAGCTGTAATGCTGATCTGTTAAGTGCTAAAGTTAGTTATTGAATAAAGGTGCTAATTATCGGGTGTATGCCAACCATAATCCGGTGTGCCGGTGTAGAGTTTCTGGGACAGGAAGCTGTAATCTCTGAAGCTCTGCACTGTGTTTCCCACCGCGATCACAGACACCATGAGCAGCCAACTCCTCAACACGTTCAGAAAGCGGCTCATCTTCACTGAACACCTGCAGGAGAACATGGAGATCAGAGCAGAGCAGGGGAATACCGTGGTACTTTGATACCATAGTAGTGAATTACTGTTAAATTCATTTAGTGAATGCATATTCATGATGCTCTATGGCAGGGGTTTTCAATCTTATAGATGCCGCGCACCCCCAAACATGAGCATCCTCGTGTGAGGGAACCCCTTCTAAAGTCTTTTCTAAACACCAAAATTAGTTGCTATTAAGTAACTTTATTATATGTTTCTATGCAATATATTAATGTAATATTTATTTATTTTTTACTTAATTTTTATTTATTTATTTTATCTAATTTAATCTATTTAGTAGATTAATAACAGTTTTTATTATTAAATCACATTTGTATTCATTTATTTTAATATAATTTAAAATGATGTTAAATGTATAATTTAATTTATTCAAATTAATCTTTTTATTAAATATTATCAATCCATCGTTCATGGAATGATTTTTTTTTCTGAAACGTTCTCGTTGGACGTTCGTCTAATATTTTTTTTAAAAAAATGTTACAAGTTTAAGAACGTTCCCATAACATTCAAAATGAACGTTCCCATAACATTTGAAGAATGATGAAATGGAATATAACCAAGAAAAAAAAACATTTAAAAAACGGGACGTTTAGGGACATTCAGAACGTTAGCAAAACGTTAGATATTTTGTTCGCTAGATTTGTGTAGGCAACCATAAACAAGACTGGATCATCAATTGACATTATAGCAGTACATAAGAAACAACACGACACGATTCATCAGTAACAGTGTTCTTACCTTCTGCAGTCAGTATTTGAGCTGTATAACTATAACATTAACTGTACAACTATAACATTAACTGTATAACTATAACATTAACTGTATAACTGTAACATTAACTGTACTGTGTGCGTTTGATTCCTGCTTATCATCGTACCGCGACAGGTTCACAACACTCAGCTGTCATGGTCATGAACATTGACCAATCAGAAACCGCGGATGACTGTTGCGTCGCGTCGTACCACCACCCCATTGGGCAGTGCTCCAAAAGACAGCCCACTCCTGGGAGATCCAACCAATCACCGCCCGCTATACATCTGACGATTTCTAAAGGAGGTGTGTTGAGTTTGAATTTGAGAATTATGTATTTTAGCACAGTTTATTATACTCAAAGACGTTTGGTCTATTTTATGAAAACAAAAGTTGACTTTTGAGCTGTCTGATCATGCATATTGTATATTCATTCGTAAAAAAGGTCTAGCTATATCTTTCATAGATCGGAAACGTTTTAATAGAAATTATAAGGTACTGCAATCATATGTTTCCGAATCCCACACAACATTTTTTATTTTATATGTTTGAAATAATTATGTTAAATACATGATTTTTAATTAATTTTACATTATTACTTGGTTCAATGCAGAATTACAAGTTCTACGCGCATGCGCTTAACAATGGTTGTCAGCTGGTTGTTATAGTAACAGGCGTCAGGGCTTTGGCGTGGGCTATGGAGCTAACAGTTAATAATTACACGCAAGAACACTCACTTAACGCAAACAGGTATGTTACTGATTACATTTATTATCAAACTAATTACACTGGATTCCGAAGTCCTAATATTTTGTGTTAGACATTCATTCAAACGCTTTATTCTCTCTTACATCACAGTCAAGTTAGCTCGGTTAGCTAACAGCTAGTGAACTCTCTTCTGTCACACACAACTAACGTTAATCCCATCTTTCCCATATTATATTCATTTCAAACAGCAATTTATGAACAATCTGGAAGGTGCTTTCAGTTGATCATAGTAGACAAGTGCTAAATAGTTGTCTCTGATAATAACTAAATGAATCATGAAAGTTTTACTTTGGTTTAACCTTTATCTTTGATTGCTAACTAGTACCTTCGTAGTTTGCTGTCATTTTAACTAATTTAATTGAGTTATTTTTGTTTTTGTTTTACATTGTTTTCTTATTTTGTATGATTCCTCATCGTACACAGTGCAATACTTTATATTGTTTGATATCAATAAAAGCAAAAATATAAAAGAAACAGCACATCAGCCCTTCTCATAAAAGCTTATTGTTTTACAGATGAGTTAAGAAGATTGGAGATGAGTGCTGTCACACACACATTGAGCTGACACACACACACACACACACACACACACACACACACACCGAGATGCCAGCCGCTAGAGAGCAGAAGGAGGAGTCGGAGTCATCGTCTGAAGATGAGCTGGAGTAAGTGTCTTTATTAAAGCACAATGCTTTATTGATCTTGATTATATTCAGATATTCAGTGAGCAGAACTAGTCTCTACACACAAAGCTACAGCAAACATCCGCTGTTGCATGTAGATTTCATGAATTCACAGCTTATCTTGTCTAAATATAGACCAGTCAGGTCTGAAATAGTAACAGCGCTCCTCAAATAGTCTAGATGTTGCTCACAGGTCTGTCATCGGCCGCAGAGCTTAACTCAGTCTCCTGGTCATGCTTTAGGAGTGACAGAGAGGATGACCAGTTTAGATTTAGGACCCAGAATTTACATTAGTTATCATGTGCAGGGCCGGAGTTTCGTTTTTGGAAAATTATTATTATTATTTTTAGACACATTTGTTTTTAAATTACATTTCTCTCACCTAAATGTTTGCTCACTCATTGTGTTTTTACAATGGGGTAATTTTGTTGTCAAGAGTTCACACAACACGAGGAAGCTTGATTTCAATCTTTGAATTAAATTGAAATAAGTAGCACAAATACATACAGGAGAATAATAAAGATACAAATAGAGAGAAATAAAGAAAGGTCTAACACTAGTATTCAGAAATACTACTGAAACTGAATAAAGTAATTAAATGTAAAATAGCACTGGATAGTCTTTTAGTCGTGACTAAATTAAATACTTAGGCTATTAATCCTGATTCCTTACAATTAAAGCTATCCTTTATATCCTATATCCTTATCAAAATGACTGACAGTCACAGATTCGGCTGCTGTCACTTTAAGAGCTAGCGCGCAGATCCATTACTGTTTTCATTAAGTCATCCGATGGCTGAAATATATAAGAAACAATATTAATGGGACAGTTCATGTTAGCTTTTATTGCTGATTTGTAATATCTTATTTAAATGTGAGTTTGGCATTTTTGTATTTATTTTACGCATTCAAGTATGAGATGTGAGTTGGTCCTGCCAATATGGCCGGTGTGTGAACTGACTGGGACTTTGGTAATTCCTCAATATCATATCCATGTGAAGTTCATCTGAGATAGCAGTGTTGTCTTTGCTGTAACCTGTGTTTTCACAGGAAACACCCGAGTATCGCCTGGAGTGGAGTCGGGAAGAGGATTCCCGTGCTCCTCTTCTGTGCCGAAGCCATTGTGTCCAAAGATGTGGCCATCAAATCTGTTGGAGGTACAGACGCCGACAATTATTGTGTTTAACACTAGAGCATTAAAGAAATTCTGCAACATGAAATTATGATATATAATGAGAAGAGCTGCATGATTCTGGATTAATTGGCGAATCACGATTTTTTTGTTCAAAATAGATCACGATTCTCCCACGATTATGAAGACACATAAACAAAATAATATGTCATTTTCTGGGGGTTCTAATATCTGCAGTGTATTAAAAAAATATTTAATTAATTTTAAGGAATTATTTAAAAAAAAATTGGTTTGAATGAATGATTCAATGATTCACTTATAAAGGCTTATTTCATTACTTGATGAATCAGTGTTTTTTGAACGAATCTGTGGAATGAATGATTCAATGACTGTGGGTTTTTCTCCATCAGCTCCTCAGGTCATGAAGCAGTAACAGCAGAACTGTTATATGACATTCATTTCTTAAAGTTATTCGTAGTACATTTTGATAAATACTTGGATTGTTACGTATACCTGCAACATTTCAGCTATGAATTAATTATTAATTTTAGCAAGATTATGTTTAGTACCTGTCTAGCAATGCATGTTTATGCTGTTTTTCTACATCTAAACCCTTCAGAACTTCCGCTGTGGGAAATAGTGAGCGTCGATGCTGCCTGGATCTCACAGTGCATTGTGGGATTTTTTAGGGAGCGAACATTTCCGTGCACTGGAACGATTTTGCGATTGATAATGGCCTTAAAATGGCCGACTCTCTGATCAGTGCCTGACTATGAGATCGAGACGCACACAAATCATTTTTTTTTAACAGTCACTTTGTTGTAATGGTGTAATTGATACAATCTTTATTTATCTTTATCTTTTATTTATTACTTTTGTTTAAAAGGTGATTTACTCTGTTTTGATCACTCTGTAGACATCAGTGTTTATATCCGAACTATAAACTTTTATCCCAGTTCTTCTGTGATAATCTGAATGATTGTGACACAGAAATAATCAGACTGTGTGTGTTGAAAAGACAGCTTCACACACAGTTTGATATCTATACGGCTCTCTCTGCGTCAGAGGTTGTCAAAGGTTTAATTGACAGAGACGAATCGTTGCCATTTAGGAGTAAGATCACATGTTTGAATCGAGATTGTGATCTTTTAACGCTTAATCGTGCAGCTCTTCTAGTAATTACTGTACTGTACTGTACACTAGTTTCGTCACACACTCAAAATTAGGGCTGCACAATATATTGAAATTATTGAAATATCGCAAATGTATATATCGCGACATGCCTATCGCCACCGCTTGCAATAACTGTGGTCATGAACACAAGACAGAGAAAATCACTCGCTCTCGGCTAAATAACTTTAGTAGCTTTAATGAGAATCAGGATATATTTAATTCATACAGTGAAAACTAAGCAGTGTTTTAGTTTTACATTTGATTATTCAGTTTCTGTTGTTAATAACCCTAATGTAGGATAACCTGAACCCCTAAACCACTGATGTTAAAATAACTCTTCTTACGCCACAGTAAAACACTGATGTTCACTGGCAGAAGCTGTAGGGATGTTTTCTCGTCAGAAAAAGAATGTGAAACACATGTAGGTTATATCATTTTAAATATATTTTAAAGATAATTTAAGTTTATTTTACACACTTTAGGCATTACCATATCGAATATCGCATTATTTAATGAGTTATCGCATATCGCACTTTTCTTCAATATCGTGCAGCCCTACTCAAAATATAAAAATATTTACTTTTTTCCAGTGACAAATCATTTTTTATAGTTATATAAATAGCATGTCTAATGTTATTTAAATATCTAGGTCTATTGACTGCATTCATAAAAATTGTCATTTGCAACATGCCATTGTTCTTGTAATTCTTGATTCAGTATTTCTCAGTTTTGCTTTCCTTTTTTTAATATTTTTTTTACAGAAAAATATAACATGGGCTTCAAGATTGTGCGTACGGAGAGTCGTCTTGTGCGTGGCATGCTGGTCAATCATGGATTCCATGAGGTAAATCTGTAAACTCAACTTTATTTATATAGCGCCACTAAAAACAACAATTGTTGACCGAGGTGCTGTACACTATATCAGATATCATCAGCATTTAAAACCATGTACAGCAAAATTACAAAAACAGAACACCGAACAGACCAGACACAGCATAAATCAGCTACAGTTATAAGCCAAAGAAAAGTGATAGGTTTTGGGTTTTGCTGTAAACTCCTGCAGTGTAGAGGCAGTTCTGATAAAAACAGGTCGGCTGTTCCAAAGTCTTGGTGCAGAAACGGCTCGATCTCCTCTCGTTTTCAATCTAACCCGAGGAACATTCAACAGTCTCTGGTTGGATGACCTAAGAGACCTTCCAGGATTGTGGATGGATAATAAATCAGAAATGTATACAGGAGCCAATCCATTCAAGGATTTAAAAACCAGCATCAAGACTATATAATAAAATCAATTCTGTAACGGATTGGGAGCCAGTGCCAGTGCAGTGCTAAACATTAGCCATGTTAGGGAATGAAATGTTCTATACACTATATGCTGTCACATTTAAATGCAGTGGATGAGTGGCGTCAATAATTAGTCTAATCGTAATAATTAGTCAAGAAAAAGGTTCAAAATCATATCTGATAGGACCACTGCTTTATTTGGCTAGTTCAGTTCAGTTTAGCAACACAAGTATCAAGGGTTCAACCTGCAATTCAGTTTCTTCAGGCTGAGCTCCAGTACAGTGGTTAGTGTTTATGAGGGCTCAATACAATACAGCTCAAATGTAATAGCAATGAAAATGACTGTAAATTAATAACTTTAGACTTTTTAAAGTATCTTTTTCATTTTTTTTACTTTACCCTGGCCTAGAATAATATTGTTTTCTGTTTAGGTGCATCCAAATAGCAATGATTTTAACCTGATGTGGACTGGCTCGCACCTGAAGCCCTACCTCCTGCGCTCTCTACAGGATTTCCAGAAAGTCAACCACTTTCCCAGGTGTGTATGTCACCACAGTTCGGTTCTTGCTCAAACGTGCTGCGTAACACACGAGAATGAACCTCATTGGTTCTTGCAAGTCAAGCAAGCATGCTTCAGCTTTGGGGCCCATATTTGTATATATGTGACCCAGTCACGAGTCGCACGGGTATATTTGTGGCAATAGCCAACAATACATTGTATGGGTCAAAATGATAGATTTTTCTTTTATGCCAAAAATCATTAGGATATTAAGTGAAGATCATGTTCCATGAAGATATTTAGTAAATTTCCTACCATAAATATAGAAAACATTTATTTTTGTGAGTGAATGCAGCACAATCATGAACATAAATGGACAACTTTAAAGGAGATTTTCTCAGTGTTTCGATTTTTTTGCACCCTCAGATTCCAGATTCCAGAATAGTTGTATCTCGGCCAAATATTATCATATCCTAACAAACCATACATCAATGGAAAGCTTATTTATTCAGCTTTCATATGATGTATAACTCTCAATTTTAAAAAAATTGAAGCATGTGACTGGTTTTGTGGTCCAGGGTCACATATGTACATATGTTTTTCTATATGTATGTTTGCTGATCAAAAGCGTCAAAATGACCTTCATTGTTTGGATTTCATGATAAAATTGACACAATTTAAAAGTTGTAACTTTATGTCTTATCAAAAGGAACATAACACAAAGCTTATAGGATGTGAGGCGCACTAAGTTTTGTTCACACATCAACTGAAAACAGCTCAGTAAAAGATTGATCGTGGGGTTTAAGATCTGATAATGGTTTTCAGTAATGAATGGATTATATAGCTATGTAAGCATTTAGCTCAATTTGTCCACCATCTTTGATAGATTTTAAGTAAGCAGTGCGTTATGGGGTGGCCTTTACTTTAAAGGATATGCGATACTGGTTTATAATTTGGCCATCTTATTTCAATAGAAAATAAGTTTTCTTATAAGACAGCGTAATTGTGCTTCGTGTTAGGACTCACAGGTGATTTGTAACACGTTTCTTTCATCCGAAAGTTGCTTGTGTTCAAACAAACACTAGTTTGTGGTGTGCAGTCAGTGTGTTTCCCCCCAAAGTCACACACACTCTCACTCAGCAACAACGACGTCGACACAACCGGCCTTCCAAGTGGGCGGACGGCATGTATTCATTGGCAGTTTGAGCCGAGTACATTTTGTTTGGAAGAACCAGCGCAATAGATCAAACCGAGCTTGCGCTGCCACTGTGGTGTTATTTTAAGGGTTTATGTTCCCCCCGCTATCTCAGACGCTAACCTCATCCTCAGCACTTACGGTCAATGCTCCCGTTGCTTTCCAGGTCGTTCGAGCTCACGCGGAAAGACCGGCTCTACAAAAACATCCAGAGGATGCAGCAAACCCACGGCTTTCAAAACTTCCACATCGTACCCCAGACCTTTGTGCTTCCGGCCGAGTACCAGGAATTCAGCAGTGAGTGGGCACATGTCTGTGTTTGGCTGTTAACATGAACGACATCAGTAAGAAAGATGTGTCTGCTTCTCTGCTGGGCTTTGATAACACTCTCTCTCTCTGTCCTCATGTTTACCTCAGGCTCCTTCAGCAAAGACAAGGGTGCGTGGATCATCAAACCTGTGGCGTCCTCCAGGGGCAGGGGCATCTACCTGGTCAGCAATGTAAGTGATTAAGGGGATATGCTCCCAAAAATGGCATAAAATGCCCCCAAAATTCAAGATAACAGGGCAAAAAATGACCCGCACAATTCATCTAAATCTATTATGGCTGTCATGATTAAAGTGAAATGTGGAAATGAATGAAAAGTGTGCTCACATTGAATCAGAATACTTTTTGTGCATTGAGCATTATAACCAATTTCACAAGTTTATTTTATTTTATAAATCTTAATCTCTAAAGTTTCCTCCTTTTCCAGGCACTTTTGTTGCATGTCTACCCTAGTGAAAAATAAAAATGATGTGATGTATTTGAAATACATTTATTTTATGCTAAGTATACTACAAATACATTTACATATTTATGTATAAATACCCTGCAATTGTACGGTTGGTATACTAAATTAATATACTTAATATATAATATAAAGTCTGCTAAATTGGAACAACTAATTTTGTACATTAGTATTTAGTACTTTAGTTATCCAGAAATAGTGCTGAAGTTCAACTAACGATATACTTCAATATATTTGATTGTGCTAAAGTGGAACTATTGCAAGAATACTTTAGGTACACTTTAAAAATCTTGTATTTAAAGACTGATATTATACAGAGATCATACTATCCTTACTAATAGTGATATTAAACACACTTTAAGGCTTAAAGGTGCTGTATGTAACTTTTTCACTCTACTAAAGCATAAAAATACCATAATATGTTTGCATATATTGAGGAAACATGCTAAGTTCACACACTCGTTTCTCTGAAAAAAAACACTTCTACAGCCAGTTATTTTACTTATGAAATGTGCTTTTCCAGGCTGGAATGTTTGGTTTTGTTTTGGTCTATAATATTGCATGTTGCCAATTTGCCAATTTTCATTGTCCATTGCGCTCGTTCCTGTTGCGTGTGCTCAAACTGGTGATCCGTGTGAGCGTTGAGTCTGAGGAGGCGGGAGAAACAACGATCTCCGATATTTAGAATTTGGACTGCAGTACCTATTTCCACCACTAGCTGTCATTCTTACAGACTGCACCTTTAATAGTAAGAAATGTGCATTGTGCAATAAAGAAGTATTTTAATTACAATATTTATATCAGTAAGTCTCCAGTGATATGTCAGTAAATATCAGGGATGTGATTCTTCTTACGGATTAATCCGGAATTCCGCCTAAAATCATGACCCACGCGAATCACGCAAAGCTACAGCGTGCGCGACATGAAAGTCCCCTCTAAATTAGTGATGATAGCTGAGAGAACTAAAGAAAAGTTTAGTCTGATTACACTTAAGGCCTGTGATATTAATCTAATTTTATTTTCGATTTTGGCTTCCTTTGATTATAAAAAGAAGATATTTGAGTTAAAACTATTAAAAGCTAATGCAGCTTCCTTCCCATCAGTCATTCTGACTGCTGTTAAATGCTGTCTCTACTGTTGTTAAATTACAGGGTGTGTTTGATCATAAAAAGAGCTATTAACAGCACAATAATCCATGCAATAGACGCTGTTTCCAACTTCAAGGTGGTTTATGTGTGTGCACTCCGAAACGATCAAATACACACAAACATATATCAAAATGACCGGCTTGGAGAGTATTTACTTTACGATTTCACCGTTAATGCGAATCAAACAACAAAAGACAAAGAGAAGATCATTCACAGCTCTTGAATTTACCTTTTTGCTTGGTTGATGTGGCTTTAAGCTACTTCACTGCATAGAGTGTTTATCATGGGAAACTAACATGCTTCTGTAATCTGACAGTTTTGTTCTGTTCTGCTTAATAACACATGCTTGGTGTTTCAGCCGAGTCAGATCCCCCTGGAAGAGAATATCCTGGTGTCCCGGTACATCAGCAATCCTCTACTGATTGACGGTGAGTCTACGACACACACACTCACAGATTCAACTCATTAGGTATAACAAATGTTTTTACATTCAGTTTGTTTCTTTTGCGTCTGCAGATTTTAAGTTTGACGTGCGTCTGTACGTGCTGGTGACCTCTTACGACCCTCTCCTGATCTATCTCTATGAGGAAGGGCTGGCCAGGTAATTCATTTACATCATCCAGGCTATCTAACAGTCACTGTCGCACCTGTAAGACATTTGTGTGTATGAGCAGTTTTAGCTCAAAATTACAGACGAGTCTGACGAGTGTCTTCCCGGTAATGTGCCTGCGAGTTTGAGCCACGCACTAGAAATATGCTTATTATGACTAGTATTATTATTAAATAACATTTTATTAATACATGCAAAAACCTTTCTGTCAAGAGATTGAGAAATGAATTACTAAATGGTGCGTGCAGATTATATTTTAAATTGTGAAGCTAATCCATGGAGTTTATAAGATTAGTTTATTTTTATATAGTGTAGAAGAATAGAGCATAACCGTGTTTGTGCATCAGTGTCTGTATTATACACTATAGGTGCAGAACTTTAATGTAGGAAACTTGTCAATCTTTGTACCTTGATCTTCATATTTACATGAAGTCAGCTAAAAAAATAAATAAAGCTGTCATTATGATATTGCCTTATTGTTAAACTGGTAAATGGTAAAAAAAAATAAAAAAAAGTCTTTCAGTATAATTGTACAAGTGTCCTCCTTCAGCTCGAGCTTCACGAGTCTTTCTGTGTCAAATCTGCTCTGATTTATCAAGGAAACGCAAGAATAACTTTGATATTGTTAGTAATATTTCAGCTGGACTGAAGCAGCTTCGCTTTACTTGATTATCATACATCATTTATTATCATAATCATGCGTATCAAATATGATCATCAGGCTTTTGAGGAAGGTTTATTTGTTCATCTCAATCATTGTTGCATTGCATTGCATTATATGGTTTAAAACTACAGAGCTTTGATCATAAACTAAGCATTTAAATATCATAATACTAAGACATTGTTGGCAGATATTGATATTTATCTGTATTTTATGTAAGTATCTGCTATACTGTTATAAAGATCTCATTGATTTTCATTAAAAGCATCAGAATTTGATCTTACTTTTTGTCCATATTAATATCAGCATCTGCACTAAATTGCATATTTTTGCTAAGTTTGGGCCTGTGAATAAAAAGGCGTTTTTTTCCCCTCCATATTCTCTCTATATCAGACTATGAGAGCCATAAAAGCCTGATGTGTCAATATGATACTTAGCAAAATAAACTGTTCCAGTTCAAAAAACTGATTTTTCTGACTAGTATTTCATATTTTATGCTTAACACTGTTTAAATGCTGTTGAAATCATGTTTGTAATAGAAAATAGCAGCACAGATACTTCAAATTACAACAAAATAAAATAACAATAAAAAACATATATATGGCCTGTGGGATTATTCAATATGGAAAGAGATATTGAATAAGAGATATCTTATTCAAGATATGATTCCTCCAGAAGGAAGTTTGACTTTGATATTAGCTGATTTTATTGATGGTTTCATAAAGATCGGATGTTGTTGATAAAGCCTGTTGTTCCAGACATATTTCCAGTGCTTCGATTTGGAAATATGTCAGTTGTTCAATTTTCAAAAACTTTCGGGGGGAATCAGCCTACAAAATTGCTTTTTTTTTGTTAAATCATTGTCTCTGTGTATTAAGCTGATGTTTTAACCCCCCCCAAAAGTTATCCCTTTATGACAGTAAAAGAGCACAAACACTAGATGGCAGCAGAGATGTGTCCAGGAAAGTTGGACGGCTCATCTAGGCCTCAAACAAAGCTTTCCATTGTCTCATTGCTGGAAGGACATTGACAAACGTTTGTTTTTTGTGTTTTTTTTTAATAGCTTTTTTTTTATGTGTTTAAAGCACCAAGGAAATCTGACATTTGTTAAAAAAAATTTTTTTTAAAGCGAGCACATTCTCAGGCTTATATAATTATCTTTTTAAATGATTTCTTCTACCTGAAAAGGCTCTTTTTATGATATTTTTACACAAGCCACAAATAGTAGTGTCAAAGTTTTGTGTGGAAAGTCTCCCGATCGCTCCGAATCCTGGACGGAGCGCCTGTGAAACGCATTCAGTCTAGATCTGCACACAGTCCTGCTTCTGGCACCGAGAGGAGAGCGTTTTCTCAGACATGCGAGTGAGAAGCTCAAACAAATCCTCCGATTTTTTGGATGGCGTGCGGAGTGAAGCCGTGTGAAGTGGATGAGCAGTGCATTGTGGGCCGCTGTGGTGTGTGTTTTCAGCAACCGCTGGCTCCACTTTTATCTCGGAGATCCCGACGCTTTGAAGGCGTTCAGGTGCTCTCGGTGTGCCAGGACATTCTTCCTTCACTCGCCCTCCAGCTCTAGGACAAATCACTGAAGATTACGTTAATAACACTTGTTCTGTTATGGGTTGTGATTATGCGGTATTCTCGCGATACCATTATGTGCAGTTTATAAGGAGATTTCATCAAACATTGATAAAAGGCCACATTAGTGTGTCAACTAACAAAAAGCAATACATTTGTTCTATATTTCTGATATATATATATATTCTACATTTGTTATATATAGTTCTGTATTTATTCATCTTTAATTGTTCATTGTAAGTTCATGTCAGGTTAGGTCTGTTTAAATAATATTAACAGTTTTAATAATGTATTAGTAATTGCTGAAATTAACTTTAGCTTTAGCTTTAGAAGTATTTTTAATTGTTAATGTTAACAAATGGAACCTTATTCCTTAAGTGTCAGTGATGACATGTTTTTGTCGGCCAACCTGTTGGTTTCTGCAACAAAAACCCAATAGAGTTGTTTCATTGGCTTTTTGATTATTGCAATAAATAAGCCTTGTGACCAACAAAAGTTTATGATTCATACTTGTTTTGATCATCATGATGATCTTCAGAAACGAACAGAACATTTATGGATTTTGAAGCCTAAATAAAATACAAAGTCGAAAAGCTAAACGAACTACACCACGGTCGCATGACTTCAACGTCACCACCTTTAAAGTCACAATGAAATCAAAATTGACAATTCTTTTTTTTTTTAATGAAATATTGCAGTATTTAATATAGATGATTTATATGTACTCATCATTATTGTTTTAAATTCCTGTTCCTGGTAATCTTGACTCAGAATAAGTTCCTCTTCCAGCATCTCTTCTCTTCTCTGATGACGAGGGCGGGGCTATAACCTGTCACTCACATGAGATCAGCCAATAGCAAACCACAACCAGCCAATCAATTCCCCACAGACACAATCAAGCCCCGCCCACATCTGTTCTTGTTCCAGAAGCGTTTCACTCGATATACGACACAATAGAGAAGAAAAGACTTGCACAACTTCTGTTTCATGCTGACTTTAAGCTTCAACAACTCTTTCAGCCTTTATTTAAAAAACATTTTTCCCTGAAAGTTTGAGTTAGAATAGTTTGCAAGAGCGTGATTATAAACACAGCGATGCTGTGAAAGCGACTAGTGAGTAGATGAGTTCATCTGTTCGTTTAATGTCTGACAACCTGTCATCCCATTTAGACACTTGTTAGAAAGTAAAAAAAAAAAAACTTTAAAACTTTAAAATATCACAAGGTGGCATTACTGATGTATTTATAGAATAAAACATGCATAAAAATACCTCGAGTATTTCAGGCATTTCAGGCATTTAACCAAAAACCCCATTGACTTCAGGACTTCAGGACCCGGAAGAGCTGAAACACAACTCGTTCAGGAGTTATGGCCTATGAAAATACATCATCCCTGCATTACTGTTGCTCATGTTCAGTGATTCGAGACATTCCTAAACTCATGTATGTTGTTGAGGAGAGTGTGCTGCTACTTTACTAAATGATCAGCGTATTTTACCTGCGGCACCACCACCAAAATATAATAATCTAGTGCTATCTAGGTATTGATCTTGTACTTTTCTAAAGTATAAACGTGACCCTGGACCACAAAACCACTCACATGGGTCAATTTTTTTTTAGATTGAGATGTATACATCACCTGAAAGCTGAATAAATAAGCTTACCAATTGATGTATGGTTTCTGAGATACAACTATTGAAAATCTGGAATCTGAGGGTGCAAAAAAATCGAAACATTGAGAAAATCTCCTTTAAAAGTTGTTCATTTATGTTCATGATTGTGCTGCATTCACTCACAAAAATAAATGTTTTATATATTTACGGTAGGAAATTTACTAAATATCTTCATGGAACATGATCTTTACTTAATATCCTAATGATTTTTGGCATAAAAAAAAATCTATAATTTTGACCCATATAATGTGTTGTTGGCTGTTGCCGCAAATATACCCGTGCGACTCGTGACTGGGTCACATGTGGCTTATAGAGGATATGTTTGATTGATTAAACCCCATCGTACAGTCATCATGACCATGTTGGTCCTAACGCTGGTGGACGATGATGGAGATCTGCTAGTTTTAGTTTGATGACTGCTTGCTTTGGTACTTCACCTGTTTATTCTTTTCAACAGGTCCGTTAAGTGTCATAATCGCTATAAAGCTCATGTTTTCCTTCTCGGTTGTGTGTGTTGTAGGTTTGCCACGGTGAAGTATGACCACGCCACAGCAAACATCAAAAACCAGTTCATGCATCTGACCAACTACAGTGTCAACAAAAAGAGCAGCGACTACGTCAGGTGAGCAAGCAGAGATTTGTAGTGGCGTCGCGCCGCGCGGACACACAGATTTCCAGACTCCTGCTGTTAAGTGCAGTGTTTGTGTGCCAACATCTGCTGGTATTTTAATGACACCGTTTGAACAGAAAAACAGAGGCTGTGCTGTATAATGTAGATGTATTGTAAAGGGTGCTGACTCCTACTCCGGTCTATTTTACACAGTCAAGTAGATTGTACACAATAAAAGTTGTGATAAAATGTTCAATAACTGTTTTGCATTATAGCTCTTTTAAATTTAACTAGATTAAACAAGCAGCAAAAGCAGTTTTGTTTTTTCCTCAATTAAATAGATTCATATTTCTGGGTTCTCAGCCCAAACAAATTAAAATAATTAATAATACACTCCTGGTCAAAAGTTTGAAATCGTTAGGACTTTAAAAAAAGTCTCTTCTGCTCATCAAGGCTGCAATTATTTGATCAAAAATACAGTAAAAAGTGAAATATCATTATTACAATTTAAATCAGCTGTTTTCTATGTGAATTTATAGTAAAGTGTAATTTATTCCTGAGATCAAAGCTGAATTTTCATCATCATTACTCCAGTCTTCAGTGTCACATGATCCTTCAGAAATCATTCTAATATGATGTTAAAAAATAAAACATTAAAAAATCTTAATTAGACCCAACTTTTGGGCGGTAATGTAAAGAGAGTTATGATAAACTAGCCAAACTATCACTATCAGCCAATTAAAGTATCAGCTCCTGAATTTGAATTTAAATGCAAAAATTAAATGTAAGTAGAGTTCAATGCTGGCTTGACAAGTTTTTATTTAATTTTAAAAAGCATTTTAAAGTTTAAAGGATGAATAGAATTGAAATGTCACCTATATGGATGGGACAATATATTGAATTTCAAAATATTGTTAACAAATAAAAAAATGAATATATTGAAATGTGCAACATGTTTTCTGCCCATGTGATCATAAATCATCAAAATATATATATTTTTGCAGTATTTATGGAAGATGTAAATTATTTTTGAAGAGAAAGTTTTATTTTCAGTTAATATTTTTAATAATTATTTTTTAATGAATTGATCAGCAGATCATTATTGTGATCTTAGACACATTTGAGCGTGTTTAAACCTACTGAACCAAAATCAATGTGAGAAAAGTCTTTCCATCTACATGTGCGTAAGGTTATGATACAATAATCTTTAATGCCTGATGGCAGCGACATGCCATAAAGCATCATGCATGTACAGTAATGAGAACCGATCTAAGCTGTCAGAAATAATAGTTAAATAATCACTTAAACGGCTCAGGAATGTGACTTCAAATGCAAGCTAATCCTTGTGTTTGCTAATCATGTCAACATTGTTACGTTGTGCCCACTTCTCAGTACTGTTTTTGTAGTGCTGACAGTCAGGGTTTCTCTTCCTTTCAGCTGCGATGACCCTGAAGTAGAGGATTATGGGAACAAATGGAGCATGAGCGCAATGCTGAGGTATTTGAGACAAGAAGGCAAAGACACCACATGTGAGTAAACCTAAGATGCGTGTTTAACACATCTGACATTCAGAAGCACTAATCCACAGTCATTCATGTGGAGACTGACACGCTTGTTACTCCTGACAAACAGCGCTGGATTTATGACTCGCATTATGACTCACTTGGTGGATCTCATTTTTGAGATGATTCAGATTTGAAATTCTGTCACTGCACATTTTATTTTGTCTGATATTTTTTGAATAAAGTGTTTTTTGTCAAATAAGTTTAATTTCATTTAACAACTCATTTGCACAATTAAATGATTATATCATAAGTAAATATATCCACCAATTTAGACAAAAAACATACAAATCCTGACAACTTGAACACTTACTCTTCTGTTTGAATTCTACTTGGGGAACATGAAGATGGAACAATTTTTCATTCAGTCAAAAAAGTTTTGCCTTCTGAGAAACTTTGCGTTTGCTTTTTAAAATGTTGCATCCTCTCACAAAATTTTGCAAGCGAATGCAAAACTGGTGATGGAAATAATGAGATGGGAGGAAAAATATTTTCATTCTTTCCAAAAAAAAGTGTTATGTTCCCCTGAGAGACGTTGTGTTTGCTTTCTGAACGTTTTGCGTTCTCTCTTTTCTGGAACAAAGCAAAAGTTCTGCTTTCCCTTGAGAAACGTTACGTTTACTTGCAAAACTAGTGCTGGAAAATAATATGAGATGGGAGGAAAAATGTTTTGATGCTTTTGTGAGTGGTCATGTTTGGCATGATGCAGAGAATATATAAATGTTTAAATAAGCTGATGCTTGCTTCTCTGTGTGTGTCAGTGCTCATGGGTCAGATCGAGGATCTGATCATTAAAGCTGTTCTGAGTGCTGAGATCCACATCGCCACAGCCTGCAAGATGTTCGTCCCTCATCGGTGCAACTGCTTCGGTAAGACGCCGCATATGATGGGACATTTTGGCTAATCAATATTTTTTGAAGTTACACCGTGTCCTAACTACACGCGACGAGTGTTTGTCCTAACCAGCCGCGACGGCGACACGCGACGATTCCATTTTAGAAACGGTTTCTATTTTTCTGGAACAACAAACACAGAGTGTGGCAATGATAATCTCAGGTACTGTTCATGTGCTTTATTTAATGTTAAAAGCATGTAATGTGACTTTGAATATCATTTAGTGCTCCAGCTTTGTAGCTGTAAAAGCAACAATGGATAATTCAACTCAGATCTTGAAATTAAACAAATGGAAACAAGAACGTTCAAACTGTGAACAAGTGTATTCTTTGACAAATATTGTTTTAGTAACTCAGTAGCCTATGTGTTTTTAATAATGTTTAAATGGTGTAATATTTGTGAATTTGATTATGTAGCTACTTATCCATTTTCTTGCGAGTGCCGTCGAGATTACTCTCTGGTGCCGTGCACTCGCCGCGAGACTCCACCCACACACTGCTCTGATTGGCTGACTCCGCCCACACGCTGTTCTGATTGGCTGTGGGTTTTGATTGATTTTGACGCATCTCGCAGTCGCGTCTAGTGTGGACAGACAAATTATTTGTCGTTGGAATCTTATCGCATCGCGTCTGGTTAGGACACGGTGTTAAGGCTTGCAGATAGCCAATACGATGGCTTATATTATACATCAATGTTGTTTTTCCTGTTTTTAAACAAAAAAATCAGGCATAAAAAAACTCAATATTGTGGTAACTGATTGGTACTTTTGAAACAAGGTTTCAAACCCTATAGATCAGCATTATTATTTTACTGTGTGATCATTGTAAACCCCAGAGTAAAGGCAGGTTTGCAGTGAATAAAGTCTGTACTGCGTCCCGCACGATCTCTGCTGTGTGCTTGAGCAGAGGAACGCAGACTTTACTGTGTGACGGACTGTTTATGGAGGTGAAAACAGAACGATATTCGCTGCCAGAGTAAAGTGCAGTCCAAATGTTAAATACCTGCATGAGGTCAAACACATTATCCTCCAGAGTAATCACTGACTCATTCAATTCATCACTTCTCTGATTCATGTTAATATTAATTAACATATTTGCAGGGTTATTAACTCAAACTAAAACTATAAAAAACATTGTTAATTAATATTAACCTGCAATAAAATTAAAATATCAACATTAGATGAAAAACCTGGTAACATGTTACAGTAATGTCTCGATTAGTTAACATTAGTTAAAGGGATGGTTCGGAGTAAAATCAACCTAGGGTCCTTTGCACCATGACCTCGAGCCAAACACCCCCCAGAAGCCTTTTTCCCTTGGTCGAACATTATTAAAGTTTGAGCTTATTTAGAGATATCAGCCGGATGGATTAGTGCAGGCGCTAATGGATCCAAGGCTGTATCTGGTAAATTACCACACTAATAATGCCCAGAATGGTACCCAACTTCTACAGTAGTACAAATAGGTTCTGTACTCATAAAACGAGGCATTGGAAAGTTTGTAAGTACATCAGGAGTTTATTTAAATAACACTTGCCTGATGGCTAATGCTACCGCTAACCCGGACGTCGACGTCACTTCAGTGATGTGGGAAAAGCATGTAAGAGTCCTGGCAGAAAGCGATGCATAAGGATGTAGTGTAACGACGAATTATTATTTTTTCCGAAGTGTTAACAACTAATAATTGTTGCAAACTGGTACTACCAACAAAATATTAGTGCATTCCTGGAACTGGGCGTCGTTACACTACATCCTTATGCAAAGTTAGAAAGCAGGAAATTCACTTCTGTCAGAAGCCCTGGTTCCGTTCCTGGTTGTAGGTCAGGTTCTCTTATTTAAAGGGGTCATTTAATGCCATTTTTGTACAAGCTAATATGATTATTTAGGGTCTAAATTAAAAGTTTGTAATATACTTTAATTAAAAATTCTCATTAGTATTGTAAGAAAACACTCATTTTACCTGGTCAAAAACAGCTCTGTTTTCAGCACGCCGTTTCAGTGCATGTGTCTTTAAATGATAATGAGCTTTGCTCACCCCGATTTGCAAATATTAATATATTAATAAAGGTTAATAAAACGTTACACTTACTTCTTCTGGAGGTTCATCAGGAACACGTAAGTACCGATTATTTTTTTCAAAACCAGCTTTACTGACCCTCGTTTGTAAAGCTGTCTGGTGTGAAATGATTCGCGCAAACATGAAAGCATGGACGTTGATCGTGGGGAATCCCCGCGTCAATGCTTTGGCATATTCCCTTCAAAAACAAAACTCAGCCACTGTGTCTTCAGCAGTTCGGATTTAGGAACATCAAAATGACTGCTGTGTTCCTTATTACACCCAAGAACAGAACACCACAATCGCTTAGACGACGCCATTCTGCTCCAGCATATCAATGCACTATGATGACAGACAGCTTGCTCACGAGCGAGGGCGGGTCTGTGTTTGAAACGCTGCTGTCAATCACCCATCATGGGAGGGGCGTCGATTTTGTGACGTCACAATATCGAACAGCTTGATTTGAGACAGGAGGAAACATATAAGAAGATAAAAAAAAACCCACTGGATGGATTTTTATCATTTTATGATGGTTGTGTACAGGCACTGCCAACACACATTTCAGTACAATCAACTTGTAAAAGTACATGTACCATTATATGACCCCTTTAAAGGTTGAAGAAGCGGTGTCTTTTTCACTCTTTATGGCGTACCTTTATTCGTTCCAGTATTTCCAGAGTAGGCAGTACCTGTGAACTGTTGTAATGCTAGGATCTGTGTAGATTTAACTTACATCTTTCTGTTCGCTGCAGTGTTTGTCATTCCTCTGTAACGTGTCTGTAGACATAATATTTCCTGGTTTAATCTCTGATAACAGTGCAGGTGCGTTGCTCCGCTATCGGACGATCACCTGCATGAAAAGGATATCTTTACCCAGTGTATGCCCTCATCTTGGTGCATGATGGATACTGGAGGAGGGCAGGGGGTTCACTTCACTGTGTCACATGACTGAATATGAGCCGCCCATGCAGGTGCATCAGTGGAATGTGATGGAGACAGTGTGAAATGAATAAAGTGGCCTGTTTAATATGGTAAAATAACTTTGTACGTCAGGGTCGTCCAGTCCTAATTAACCGCACCAGCAGCAGCTGATCTTCGGGGTCTCTACAAACTTCCGGCCAGGTGTTTTGGAGCTAAACTCTATTGTTGGAGCTAAACTCTATTGTTGGAGCTAAACTCTATTGTTGGAGCTAAACTCTATTGTTGGAGCTAAACTCTATTGTTGGAGCTAAACTCTATTGTTGGAGCTAAACTCTATTGTTGGAGCTAAACTCTATTGTTGGAGCTAAATGATTGTGAAGAGCGACTCACACAACCGTCTTATTGCTCTGGGACAGTCGTGTCTCCCACAGATCCTTTTTAGCCGAAATGTGTGAACCTGCGCATAAGCATCAGTGGCGTATGTTATTAAAATAATATTCTACTCCTCTGTGCGAGCTATAACATACAGCACAACAAGTGTAATATGGAAATAATGTTAGTGATGCACTGACACAAATTTCTTTACCAAAACACAGAAACTGAAATAAAAGTTTCAATTAGCTCTAAACTGAAGCTGAAAATAATGTATATACATTGAACATTCAACATATGGTGAACATAAACATTGAACATATATATATATATATATATATATTATGACATACAGTTCAGGAAATTATTGTTTTTATAATTTGAATTTTAGAGTATATTGTATGGAACTCTGAATAGAATGAAACTGAATATATCTGGATGAAACTTGAATATATATATATATATATATATATATATATATATATATATATATATATATATATATATATATATATATATATATATATATATATATATATATATACAGTATATAGAATACAAGTATGAATATATGAAATGAAAGTGCAAATTTGACAGTACTTAATGAATAATGTATAGTTATATCCTTGTTATCATTAGTAATATTCCATGACTTCTGAATTCCATGATTTTAAAAATGGCATTCCCTGAAAATTTATTATAGTTTGTTGAACTAGAAAACTTTTTTGCAACAGCTGGTCATATTTCAAACATCACAGACAGTGTGGAGTCTACATCCCGTTATCATGAGCATCATATTTTCATTATTGCAACATTCTTAATGCTTATGAGTAATCTTGTCCATCAAAGTGTTGCTTAAACATTATGCATCATCAAAGGAATTTATGAATCTCTTAGCACTCCAGGTAGAAGCTGATACACAAGTGCATGCATGGTATGCACCTGTGGAGTGCACATTCTGCATCACGTGTAGATAGGGGCTTCTGTGGGGGCTCCCTGTGAGGTGAGGGCATGTTTCCTTCTGTATTTATGTTTGCCTGATAAGCAGGAACTTCCAGAACTTCCATCTTCCAGTGAGGTTCACAGCATTCAGTCTTCCGCGATGCAATAGTGAATGAATTTCTTCATTAGTAGAACTGTACTGAATATGGTTACCAGTATTTTTCCCAGTACATGCATTACTGTAGCTCATCATTACTTAAGATTGCTGCTACTTTGCTAGTTTCATTCCATATATTCAGTTTCATTCCATATATTCAGTTTCATTCCATATATTCAGTTTCATTCCATGTATTCAGTGTTTCATTCCATATATTCAGAGTCCCATTCCATATATTCAGAGTCCCATTCCATATATTCAGTGTTTCATTCCATATATTCAGTTTCATTCCATGTATTCAGTGTTTCATTCCATATATTCAGTGTTTCATTCCATATATTCAGTGTTTCATTCCATATATTCAGAGATTCATTCCATATAATCAGAGATTCATTCCATATATTCAGTTTCATTCCATATATTCAGAGTTTCATTCTATATATTCAGTTTCATTCCATATATTCTGTGTTTCATTCCATATATTCAGAGATTCATTCTATATATTCAAGTTTCATTTTATATATTCAGGGCCCTATCTTGCACCCAGCGCAATTGACTTTGTACACTGACGCATGTATCATTCCTATTTTGCACCCGCGCAAAGCGCGTTTTTCCCTCCACAGAAGCACGTCGCTAAACTAGGGAATGAACTTGCGCTCCCTGGGCGGTTCAGCGCAAAAAAGGAGGCGTGTTCCGGCGCAAACGTTCCTTCATGCTATTTTGCAGGTTTAGAAAACAATTGCGCCACTAACCAGGAAAAAATAGTTTAAAGTCAGTGGCGCGTTGTGCATGTTATTCATATGCTAATTTAAGGGCGCATGCTTGGCCATAATCAATGTAGCGTGTGCACAACGCGCATACACTTTGATTCTCTCATCTACACAGAAGCAGCAGTTTTAATTTTTGCAAATCATACATTATTATGATAGATAGATAGATAGATAGATAGATAGACAATTTATTATAAAAGCATACATCTAGCTTACACATTTACCCAAATTATCATACACCTTTTTAACCGAAGTTAATTTGGGTGGGTTTCTCCATCCCCAACGTCCCTGACGAGAGCGTTGCTCTCCTTGGCTGTGAACAGCTCCTGGCGCGCGTCTGGCAAATCCGCCGTTATAATAGGAATCCGCTTTAGAACAAAGCGCGTCTGCTCTTAAAGGGAATGTGAGATGACGCTCTGATTGGTTTATTTCACGTTACGCCCAAACCACACCTATGAATAATGAAGCTACTTCAGACCAACCCATTTTAGATTTGCGCCTGGCGCAAGAGTCATTTATCCCGCTGGGAAAATAGCAACAGCGCCAAGACCCGCCCACAAAGTTACTTGCGATTTGCGCTTTGACACTTGCGTTTCAGATTGTTAAAATAGGGCCCTCAGTGTTTCATTCCATATATTCAGTGTTTCATTCCATATATTCAGTGTATTATTCCATATATTCAGTGTATCATTCCATGTATTCAGTGTTTCATTCCATATATTCAGAGTCCCATTCCATATATTCAGTGTTTCATTCCATATATTCAGTGTTTCATTCCATGTATTCAGTGTTTCATTCCATATATTCAGAGTCCCATTCCATATATTCAGTGTTTCATTCCATATATTCAGTGTTTCATTCCATATATTCAGTGTTTCATTCCATATATTCAGTTTCATTCCATGTATTCAGTTTCATTCCATGTATTCAGTGTTTCATTCCATATATTCAGTTTCATTCCATGTATTCAGTGTTTCATTCCATATATTCAGAGTTTCATTCTATATATTCAGTCCCATTCCATGTATTCAGTGTTTCATTCCATATATTCAGAGATTCATTCCATATATTCAAGTTTCATTCTATATATTCAGTGTTTCATTCCATATATTCAGTTTCATTCCATGTATTCAGAGTTTCATTCCATATATTCAGTTTCATTCCATATATTCAAGTTTCATTCTATATATTCAGTGTTTCATTCCATATATTCAGTTTCATTCCATGTATTCAGAGTTTCATTCCATATATTCAGAGATTCATTCTATATATTTAGTCCCATTCCATATATTCAGTGTTTCATTCCATATATTCAGAGTTTCATTCCATATATTCAGTTTCATTCCATATATTCTGTGTTTTATTCCATATATTCAGTGTTTCATTCCATATATTCAGTTTCATTCCATGTATTCAGTGTTTCATTCCATATATTCAGTTTCATTCCATGTATTCAGTGTTTCATTCCATATATTCAGTTTCATTCCATGTATTCAGTGTTTCATTCCATATATTCAGTGTTTCATTCCATATACTCAGTTTCATTCCATATATTCAGAGTTTCATTCTATATATTCAGTTTCATTCCATATATTCTGTGTTTTATTCCATATATTCAGTGTTTCATTCCATATATTCAGTTTCATTCCATGTATTCAGTGTTTCATTCCATATATTCAGTTTCATTCCATGTATTCAGAGTTTCATTCCATATATTCAGTTTCATTCTATATACAGTGAGGAAAATAAGTATTTGAACACCCTGCTATTTTGCAAGTTCTCCCACTTGGAAATCATGGAGGGGTCTGAAATTGTCATCGTAGGTGCATGTCCACTGTGAGAGACATAATCTAAAAAAAAAAATCCAGAAATCACAATATATGATTTTTTAACTATTTATTTGTATGATACAGCTGCAAATAAGTATTTGAACACCTGTCTATCAGCTAGAATTCTGACCCTCAAAGACCTGTTAGTCTGCCTTTAAAATGTCCACCTCCACTCCATTTATTATCCTAAATTAGATGCACCTGTTTGAGGTCGTTAGCTGCATAAAGACACCTGTCCACCCCATACAATCAGTAAGAATCCAACTACTAACATGGCCAAGACCAAAGAGCTGTCCAAAGACACTAGAGACAAAATTGTACACCTCCACAAGGCTGGAAAGGGCTACGGGGAAATTGCCAAGCAGCTTGGTGAAAAAAGGTCCACTGTTGGAGCAATCATTAGAAAATGGAAGAAGCTAAACATGACTGTCAATCTCCCTCGGACTGGGGCTCCATGCAAGATCTCACCTCATGGGGTCTCAATGATCCTAAGAAAGGTGAGAAATCAGCCCAGAACTACACGGGAGGAGCTGGTCAATTACCTGAAAAGAGCTGGGACCACCGTTTCCAAGGTTACTGTTGGTAATACACTAAGACGTCATGGTTTGAAATCATGCATGGCACGGAAGGTTCCCCTGCTTAAACCAGCACATGTCAAGGCCCGTCTTAAGTTTGCCAATGACCATTTGGATGATCCACAGGAGTCATGGGAGAAAGTCATGTGGTCAGATGAGACCAAAATAGAACTTTTTGGTCATAATTCCACTAAACGTGTTTGGAGGAAGAAGAATGATGAGTACCATCCCAAGAACACCATCCCTACTGTGAAGCATGGGGGTGGTAGCATCATGCTTTGGGGGTGTTTTTCTGCACATGGGACAGGGCGACTGCACTGTATTAAGGAGAGGATGACCGGGGCCATGTATTGCGAGATTTTGGGGAACAACCTCCTTCCCTCAGTTAGAGCATTGAAGATGGGTCGAGGCTGGGTCTTCCAACATGACAATGACCCGAAGCACACAGCCAGGATAACCAAGGAGTGGCTCTGTAAGAAGCATATCAAGGTTCTGGCGTGGCCTAGCCAGTCTCCAGACCTAAACCCAATAGAGAATCTTTGGAGGGAGCTCAAACTCCGTGTTTCTCAGCGACAGCCCAGAAACCTGACTGATCTAGAGAAGATCTGTGTGGAGGAGTGGGCCAAAATCCCTCCTGCAGTGTGTGCAAACCTGGTGAAAAACTACAGGAAATGTTTGACCTCTGTAATTGCAAACAAAGGCTACTGTACCAAATATTAACATTGATTTTCTCAAGTGTTCAAATACTTATTTGCAGCTGTATCATACAAATAAATAGTTAAAAAATCATACATTGTGATTTCTGGATTTTTTTTTTTAGATTATGTCTCTCACAGTGGACATGCACCTACGATGACAATTTCAGACCCCTCCATGATTTCTAAGTGGGAGAACTTGCAAAATAGCAGGGTGTTCAAATACTTATTTTCCTCACTTTATTTAGTCCCATTCCATATATTCAGTGTTTCATTCCATATATTCAGAGATTCATTCCATATATTCAGTTTCATTCCATATATTCAGAGTTTCATTCTATATATTCAGTTTCATTCCATATATTCTGTGTTTCATTCCATATATTCAGTGTTTCATTCCATATATTCAAGTTTCATTCCATATATTCAAGTTTCTTTCCATATATTCAGTTTCATTCTATATATTCAGTTTCATTCCATGTATTCAGTGTTTCATTCCATATATTCAGTTTCATTCCATATATTCAAGTTTCTTTCCATATATTCAGTGTTTCATTCCATATATTCAGTGTTTCATTCCATGTATTCAGTGTTTCATTCCATATATTCAGTTTCATTCCATATATTCAGAGTCCCATTCCATATATTCAGTGTTTCATTTCATTTATTCAGAGATTCATTCCATATATTGTTTCATTCCATATATTCAGTGTTTCATTCCATATATTCAGTGTTTCATTCCATATATTCAGTGTTTCATTTCATTTATTCAGAGATTCATTCCATATATTCAGTGTTTCATTCTATGTCAGTTTCATTCCATATATTCAGTTTCATTCTATATATTCAGTTTCATTTCATGTATTCAGTTTTATTCCATATATTCAGTGTTTCATTCCATATATTCAGTTTCATTCCATATATTCAGAGTTTAATTCTATATATTCAGTTTCATTCCATATATTCAGTGTTTTATTCCATATATTCAGTGTTTCATTCCATATATTCAAGTTTCTTTCCATATATTCAGTTTCATTCTATATATTCAGTTTCATTCCATATATTCAGAGATTCATTCCATATATTCAAGTTTCATTCCATATATTCAGAGTTTAATTCTATATATTCAGTTTCATTCCATATATTCAGTGTTTTATTCCATATATTCAGTGTTTCATTCTATATATTCAGTTTCATTCCATATATTCAGTGTTTTATTCCATATATTCAGTGTTTCATTCCATATATTCAGTTTCATTCCATATATTCAAGTTTCTTTCCATATATTCAGTTTCATTCTATATATTCAGTTTCATTCCATATATTCTGTGTTTCATTCCATATATTCAGAGATTCATTCCATATATTCAAGTTTCATTCCATATATTCAGAGTTTCATTCTATATATTCAGTTTCATTCCATATATTCAGTGTTTTATTCCATATATTCAGTGTTTCATTCCATATATTCAGTTTCATTCCATATATTCAGTGTTTCATTCCATATATTCAGTGTTTCATTCCATATACTCAGTTTCATTACATATATTCAGAGTCCCGTTCCATATATTCAGTGTTTCATTTCATTTATTCAGAGATTCATTCTATATATTCAGTTTCATTCCATATATTCAGTTTCATTCTATATATTCAGTTTCATTCCATGTATTCAGTGTTTCATTCCATATATTCACAGTTTCATTCCATATATTCACAGTTTCATTCCATATATTCAGTTTCATTCCATATATTCAGAGATTCATTCCATATATTCAGAGATTCATTCCATATGTTCAAACTTCATATTATAAATACAATAATTTCCTGAATGGCATGCCATAATACAGTGGTGTGAAAAAGTGTTTGCCCCCTTGGTAAATATGATCAAAGATGGCTGTAAAAAATAAATCTGCATTTTTAATCCTTTTGATATTTTATTTAAAAAATGTGCAAAAATCTAACCTTTCATTGAAGTAAAATAATTGAAAGTGGGGGGAAACTCACATTATGAAATAAATGTTTTTCTCCAAAACACGTTGGGAAAAATTGTTTGCCCCCTTTTATTAAATACTTTTTGTAACCTCTTTTTTCCAAGATAACAGATCTGAGTCTTCTCCTATAATGCCTGATGAGTTTGGAGAACACCTGACAAGAGATCAGAGACCATTCCTTCATACAGAATCTCTCCATCCTGTTCTCCGTTATAAGATTTCTAACACAGGCTGTCAGGTTTAGATTTTTTATCTGTTGGTATTTGATCGAATCCGTGATGCCATGTATATGAACAAGATGTCCAGGACCTCTGGCAGAAAATTAGGCCCACAGCATTAAAGATACAGCAGAGTATTTCATTTTACACATGGGGTACATTTTTATCCCAAAATGAGTTATTTTTTTTTCTTGTCAACAAACAAGTTTATGGTCACTGAAAGGCTTTTCTGAGGTAAATGTAAAGTTAAGTGACATTATTTACAAGCTGTTTTATTGACATCTTTCGGCAGTTGAAACACTGATTGACATGAGCCAGGATTCATTAGTACGTTGTTCTGTATCTTTCAATATTCCTTCTGATGTTTACTTGTTTATTTGCTGCTGTAACTAGTAGTAAAGAAGAAAAGATGATAGGTTTACGTGCCGCTACAGCGATCTGTCCCCACACATTAAAGAGACACAAAAACATTTGTTTTCATTTGAAAGCTGAGAAATAATTTCAAATCAAAAGTAATAAAACACAAAGCTTTTTGCGATTATTGGATGGCAGACAAATAATGTTTACTGAAGTTTATTCACGCATCAACTGAAAACAGAAACAAGAAATCGGTAGTGTCAACCTAGCCCTAGCGTCCACACAGCTGACATGTTTATTGTTTTAGTTTATTCATGTTGTGTGCATGAAATAGATGACATAGATAAAACACACCGTCAGAGAAACGCTTATCATACATCACCCATGATTTCAGCGCTCCAAACTCTTTCAGCTGAAACTAATTTGGAAGGAATATTTTTGGTGGCTGAAATTTCAGTGCATCACTAAATATCTTTATATTTGTTTTATATATATCCTTTGTATATCCTTTCCTCTTGTGTGTGTGTGTGAATGCATATGGCCGACTTCATCACACTCACAATGAGAAATCTCCATGTCATACAAAAAAATAAAGCACTAAAATAAGGTAGCAGAGTCAGGAAGTGATGCGGAGGATAATGAATGAGGCAGTGCTGAGAAAGGTCTTTAGCATTGGCTCCAGCAGAACGGCCCCATTGTTTTCCCAGTTTACATCTCATCTCGAGTCAATCTGGATCAGAGCCACACGGTCGATTCCCTCTTTTATATGGTCCGTATTGTCTGGATGTGAATTAGCGGCGGGTTTGTCTTTGTTCAGCTTCTGTCTAAATGAAGTCCTGTAACGTGATGCTTCATGGGTCGCTCTTCACCTCTGACACGGAAAGCAGGAACAGTCCTTTACTGGTGAATAAATGAGCCTCTGTGTGTGTTGGGCCGTATTTGTGTAATGGCCATTCACGTCTTTAAGTGCATTTCAATGCTTCTTTATACAAGTGCACACTCTGATTTTTGTGGTCTGAGACAAATTTCATGAATTGTAAAAGATTTATTTTGTCTTTCTTTGATCGTTTATTGTGGCATGCTCAACGATGGCCTCAGTTCACTTACTTAAATTTTTTTGAGTAAACCCGTTGCCTTAAGAAAAAAATTAAAATAAACTTAATGCTTAATTGAAAAAATTAAGTTATGTGATCTTGACAATTCCACATTACTTGATGCAAATGTTTTTAATACTGCTTGAGCATGAGAAACTTCGGTCTCCAACAGTTAGTGTAACCTTTGTTTTTATTTGTACTCTTATCCACTGTTTTTTGCACTTCCTTGCCTTTAAAGTATTAAACTTCGTTTGGAACGACTTTTAAATGGATGCCTGGTGTGATTCTCCTTGCGACCGTTTGGGTCTCTATCACAACATGTCACCAGTTTTGCCACATCATTTTAGAGTTTAGACAAACGTACTTTTAAAATAGAGCTGTAAGCTGCGGTTTCAGGGCCAAGCACACTAGTTTTACATGCTTTATAGGGCTGTATTTGTGTGGTCATGAGCCACAGTGCCGTGTTTTTAATAAAGACGTATTAGAAGAACACAGGTCAGTCTACTCGTAATTGACTACAGTAGCAGCCACATTCAAAGACCTGTCTCCGCTTACCCTGCTGGTCTCAGCTGGTTTAAGCTGGTCTCCCAGCCTGACCAAACTGGTGTTTAGCAGGGCGGCCAACAATAGAGCTTAGGCTGGTTACATTTTTTTTCTACTGGGTAGTTTATTGTTTTCATGTACACTTACACTTAAACCTAAAAATTATTATTATTAACTTATTATTATTATTTCACCAGAAATTCCTAATAAAGCATTTCTTTGCATCTGCAATTGTCTCACCGTTTTCCTTCCTGTTTATTTTTCAGTTTTCAACAGTTTGAAAATCAAAACTCCAATTACTTACTGTACATTTGTAAGGCTTGGTCTGAAGATGATCTGAACCAATTTAGGTGAAGATTGGACAAACATTGGGCATTAAAAAACGACAACTTGGCTTCACCACAGCGCCACCGAAGCATTTACCCCCTGCATTACAGTAATGTCCAAGATATTTGACAAAGTAGGTATTAAAAGGTTAGTAGTAAAAGGAGTTGTTAGTAGGTGGCATTTTAAAGTGTGCTCACAACAGAAAGATGGACATCCCATGTTTTCTTTATGGATAAGGCAATCCTAATGCATTGCAACAAGCTTGGTCCACAAGTCACATGCACTGCTTTTATACTTTTATGGCATTTTTTGAATGTGGTCACATGGGAAAAGAGCCTCATGAAGATCCTTCACATTTCTCTTTTTGTGAATAAAAGCAGCAGCAGCAACAACAGTTCGCATATTTTTGGGTAAACTATTTGGAGTACTGCTAAATATCGGTGAAAGTCTCCCAGTTTCCATGGCTGAAGTGATATGCAGTTCTCTGCAGTGCTGTAATCGTGTGTAAATTGTCTCTTACTTAAGCTTAGAAGTCAAGTTATATTTCATCAGTGAGTTAATGCAAGCCACTCCACCCTCTATTATATTGTTTATGAAAAGACACCCAAAACCAGCAGGAATACGATTCATTTCTGCAGTGATGCAACATTGTCAAGTGCCACAGCAGACGCAGGAGACACCCAGTGAGATGATACGCTACGCTCTTGTTATTGTTGTTGTGTGGTTAGTTTGGTTTGGGCTTGTTTTTTCGATTCCAGAGCCCAACGTCTCATAATAACGCTCTGCTTTGATCTTCCCTAGTTGGTGCTTATTTATTCTCCTCACTGTGAATATTTTGTGGTGATGTTAATGGGCCCTCCCAGCACACATTAAAGAGCCACGAGAGCCGAGAGAAGCGAGACGTAGAGAGCGAGACGGCCTGTGAGGGCTGAGGTGCGGGCAGGACCGGTGTCTGCTCCTAATTGAGGGAAAATGCGTTGCACATGGGCTGTTGGCTGATCGCTGTTTGAAGCGGAGTGTGAATGTGTGTGTGGAGCGTGCTGTTTGTGTTTGTACGCGTGTTCCCAATGCGTAATTAGTGATTAGTGTGGGTCTTTCAGCTCGCGTTTAGAGCTGATAAAAGAAAGATGTCCTCGTCTGTTGCTCTGTTCGAGAACCTAGTGATCCGCTGAGCCTGCTTAGACAGTTGCTGGCTTCATTAGTCAGTGTCTTAGGCAGGGTTGAACAAATAACATGGGCTGCGTGTCAGGGTTTGGGTTGATGAAAGTAGCGAGGACTCAAATGCAGAGTGATGGGTTTTTATTAAGCATAAAATAAAACAAAAACAAATAAAAACTACCCCGTGGGGGATACAAGACAGGCAGCAAGACTTTACAAGAACTGGACTTGGCAGCAACGGGAAACATGAGGGTACCTTATACGATGAACCAACACAGGACTGCAAACACAAGGAGAATAAATTGGGAAGCAAACAAAAGAGGGTAATGAGGTAAGGCAGGTGGGGCAAATTAACCAATAATCAGGCAAGAAGATGGGCGGATTTAGGCCTTGTTTACACTGTCAGTGAAATGTGACCCAATTCCGATTTTTTTGCTCATATGTGACACAGATGGGATGTGTTCTATGACAGTGTAAACAGGAAAAAAAACCATGCATTCGGATATTTCGAGATCGGTTTCAGGCCTCATTCATATGTGGAAAGAAATCGGATATGTGCCAATGCGACTGTCATGTAAACAGGCAGATTGGATTGTCTGAGGCATTGGGCAACATCTCCGCGGTTTAATGACGAGAGAAACCCCGACGCGCATCTGCAAAGGGACGGATGGCCCGACGAAACGTTGTGTCGTCGTAGGAGAGGAATGTGGACAAACGTTGACACAACATATTGTAGTACACAACAAAATTTCGGACCCACTGCTCCTCGTTAAAGCCAATATTTAAACACAATATGCTCCCACCAGTCCTGAGATCTCTCTCACACACAATAACTGAAGCATATGTGCAATAACGGCACTTTTCGTCCTCCTTCGCCTCAAAATCATGGTAATGTTTGGCGAACTTCGCATATATCGCAGAGCTAGCATCAAGCATATTTCACGTTCGTCCATCTGTGCAAGAGAATTTAACCCTTTAAGCATGCGCGATGTTTCAGTTAGTATGGCAAGTGTAAACGCATGAATCGGATATGGGTCACAGTTGAAAGAATGTGTAAACGGACGGTCAAAAAAATCGGATAAAGGTAACAAATCAGAATTGGGCATCAAGACCTGCAGTGTAAACGAGGCCTTAGACACTTCGACAGGAGAGCACATGGCACAAGGAAACATACATGACAAGCCAAGTGCTCACACCAAACATGACTAAAACACAAGCTACAGTAAAACAAATCACAAGCCATGTGCTAACACAAAACGAGACATGAACACTTAGCCAATGAGAACACTCATAAGCCACATGTTCACACAAAACATGACAACATGACAAGACAAACACAAGCTGTGTGCTACACAGTACAAGACAAAACAGGAGTGTCAGGGCTCTGTCACAAAACCAAGAAATAGAACTGAAATAGAAGTGCGGGCAAACATGCTACCGAACTGAACATAAATACCCCCAAATTCAAGATGCGCGGAAGTAAATGCCCTTATAATAAAACTAAAATGATTACGGCATGGCTTGTCGGACTTAGCAACAGTAACTGTCTAACTATAAATGTGCGAATATCGAGTATCAAGCTAACTTCATGCGCGGTATGTTCATATTCTGAGTCCGCTTGCCTGTTCCTATATCTAGCATAGCCTACATCCCCAATAAGGTGCGAGTTTGGTCTTTTATATCACTGTATTTTGTCCATTGAGTTACTTTAGGTGTCCTGACCACAGGGGAATCCGGGAGAGTGACGTATTGAGGGAACCCCCAGTTCTGAAGCACAGCTCCATGATATAAAGTTAAGAAAACTAAACAACCGAGAGAAATGTATGTCTACTACCTCAGATTTAACGTTTGATCTGTACATCAGCATCGGGGAATAACATTATAATCTTGTTCACGGTAGAGAAAGCTGCTTACATGTGCAAAACTAACTGTGAAAACTTCAATGTAAACACAGCTTTTGTGTCTTTATCAGCTTTTCCATAGATATACTGGCCCTGATAATCATCACACACACTTACCGCTTGCTCCATTTCTGTAAATCCGTTTTTATGAATGAATGACTCTCTCACCCGTTGCTCTATAGTTTTCTTCGTCAACAGCCGCTTGCGCCCCCTGCTGGTGAGCTCGACTAACAGTTATGGAGATCATCAATCGGCAATCCACTGATATTCCTGCCGTTCCTGGATGTCAAATGTTGAAATTTTCTGTCGAATTTGAACCACTGAATTTGTGGAAGTGAATTTGTGGATCTACACAAAATAATAGCTTTACTTTTATCTTGGCTTTCAACAAAAGGAACAGCTACAGGTCTACCGATATGGCATTAGGCAATAGGACGTTATAAAATATACTGCGCCGAAGTAGACTTTATACAGGCGAAAACACTTTTCAGACTGGATCAAGAAATCCAGCTTAATGAATGTATGAATGAATGAATGCATGAATGAGGCATTTATATAGCGCTTTCATATGTTTACTGTAGGCCTACACTTAAAAGCGCTTTACAATCATTTTAGGGAATCTCTCCTCAACCACCACCAGTGGTTATTATATCTGAGGAAATAACGGGATCTGGCCAAATGATTGGATACAGAATGATGCACTTAAAATCTATCCAGAACAGTGAAGAGGGAAGCGCATTTCTTCACAAGCGCATTTCTTTACACAGACACACACACACACAAAAATTCAGAATTGGAAACATGCCCTATGCACCAGTGTACGCGCGCTGTTATGAATGCACACACACGCAACTTCTACAGAAGACTGTATTGTGGTAATGTTTCGATTTTATTTACAAGGCCTTTTATTTTATAAAGTCAAAATATTTCGACTTTAATCTCAAATTGTTTCGACTTTAATCTCGAAATGTTTCGACTTTAATCTCGAAATACTATAATTATAAATTTCTTTTGACGGATTTTTTTTTATGTTGCGTTTCAGGGCTTCCGTAACGAATCAGTGTTTTGGCTTTTGTTCTAAAACCTAATGGGCTTCCTACATCTTTTTCGGCAACACTTTATCCAATAATACTTTTTAAAAAATTGTTTTTTAACCCTCAAACCCTCAAAAGGTTGCTAATGTTACTGCACCTTTAGTCTGTGTTGCATATTTAGGTTGTCAGAAGATGGGGAATAAAGCAAGGATTTTGTTGTCAGGAACCAGCAGTAAATGTGTTTTTCTCAGTTCACTTCAGACTCCAGTGCCTGTCAAACAGAGGCTCTGTGTGTGATCCAGGTCATTGTCACAGTGTTTTGTGGAGCAGCAGGTAAAATCTTATTCAAGAGCATCTGGTTGTAGTTATGGATTTATCCAAGTTTTGAATCCCGTCAGCTGATGAAGGCCCTCTCTGATGAGTGACGAGAGGTCTTCAGGGATTGGGTAACCAAGTCCAGATGCTCTTACATGCACATCCTACCAGTTTACAAATACATGGATTACAGTATACCATGCAGAACAGGTTTACGAAATACTCATGTGTGACATAATCCGGTTTGGGATCTTTCTTGAAAAATTACATAGGGTCAGAGGTGAACTGAAACTGGCAGATAGTTTATAAATGCACTTTTTATTTTTATTAATCGAGCAACTGCTTATGAATCAGTGGAGTAAAGTTTGTTAGAGTAAGAGGTACGTCAAACTCAAGCTGTTTTTTGGGTCTGAAACAACTCAAAACAGTTTTCAGTAAAGCACAACTTGACTTTTAAAACTTCAAAGACTCGTGAGATTTTAAAGGGATAGTTCACCCAAAACCAGTCAAAAAGTCATCAGTTATTGGGGCAAAATACTGAAAAACACAACTGAAAAATACCCCACGCAAAATCACACAGACACACTGATAGAAATAGTTTTCACACAATAAATATTAAAAGCATTTATTTATGTAATCTTTATTATTTCAGTCTCTTGTTTAGATTATCATAGATTTAGCCATGTAATTAATAGTTTTGTGATGGATTTTCATATTTAAAGATCGAGTTTCTAAATCCAGGACAGGAGGAAAACAATAAATTCTACTCTTAAAAGACAATAGGCAAAAAATTTAATTATTATTATTATTTTTTTTTTTCAAATGAGGCACATGAGAACTGAACCATCATCAGTCTAATGATATAGACAGACACAGGTGAAGTGGGAATAGTGGGATCAGCTGTTGATCCCTTTGATGCCATGAAATTGAGTATAAAGTAAGCAGGCCGACACAGGCTTATTTATAGCCGATATGTCGCCCCGCTCTATGAGCTCTTTAAAACAGCTCTGTTTACACACGAGCACACACACACACACACACACACACACATTCAAACACTCTCTCTCTTGTGTCAGTGAATGTAGAAAGGACACAGAAACCCCCCTTCTGTTTGATAAAGACCTGCTTTATACCTGAGAGCATTTAGAGACACATATAGGCTCTGTTCCAAAACCTAGTGAATTGCCTACATAGGCAACATTTAATATTTGTCCGTTTAAGCACACGCCCGAAGCCCAAAGTAACCTTGCCTGTGTTCCTCTCCATCTCGGATCACGTGGACCGAATGCATGTTGAAGAGCGTCTCTTTCGCAGCTCAATACGCTTTTACACGTGACGTTACATGATTCGACTGATTGGATGTTATGTGTGGTGAAAGCCCACCGCTTTAAAGGAAAGAATCATGAATCAAGAATCATGCATCATGTTTTCGTCAGAAGCCAAAATCAAAAAACGAAACTAAAACATCGATTAACATTGACTAATGCTAATCAAACACCAACGACAGAATCCCTCACTGCTCTTGACTGAATAACTTTTGTATGTTCGGTTAGTTTCTGTGTTTTGGACTTTTAGTTTGTTTTTGTCAGTCACATGTGCTTTTGTCTCTGTTTCCCGCCACTCATCTCTTTCCATGGTTAAGATCGTTAGTTAGTTCAGTTCAGCTGTGTTTAGTCAATTAGCTTGTTTGTGTTCGCTACTTAAGTTGTGCCTTTGCTCTCACTCATTGTCCGGTCACCGTCATGTATAGATGTGTTGAGTTAATGCCTGTCTTCTGGATCACTTGTTATTAAACTACGCTTGGAACTTTATTCATCTGTCTTCGTCCTCCTTCCTGCACACACATCCGTGACAGTTATGACCTACTTGAGAATAAAGCACTGTTTATTTCTTTTGTATCTTTGTTCTATTGTATTCATTTGTGCTGCCGCTTGTATTTTGTTTATTTGTTCTTATTTTATTACTGACTGTTTATTTGTCTTAAAAAAAAACCTTTATATTAGTTACAGTTTAGTTTAGTTTAGTGCTAGTAGTTTTTATTGTGTATGATTGAATCGAGAATTGTGAAATTTTTCTGGTGTCATAACAACCATATTTATTAAAATACAAGGTTACTTGGGTCAAAAACACATTAAACATTTTCACTTTAAACACCAACAAAAATTTCAGATAGTGACAACCACATTTACAAATACTTCTGCATAGTTTTTAAAACTAAACTAGCTGCTAATTCAGTGACGTCACACAGCTTTTCTGACATGCTAGACAATGTTTATGTCATAATTTATCAAAATATCCTAATTCGATCAGTATTGAAAGTGCAGTGAATGCAAACTTTCTGGACACCAACACTATCAGCCATGACAGTTTCAGGAGAGACACACAGAATGATCATTTAGAGGATTTACTTCAGTATGTTAAAGAGGTTTTCAGTGTGTATGTGGCCTGTGTTTCTGCTTTAATCTGTTCATTTACATTCACAGACGGCTCTCAGTAGCACTGGCCGCCTCTGTGTGGTGTGTGTCCTCCCATTCACCCGTGTGTTTGTCTCAATTCGCAGAATTGTATGGTTTCGACGTTCTCATTGATTCCAACCTCAAACCGTGGCTCTTGGAAGTGAACCTCTCTCCCTCACTGGCATGGTGAGCAACGCACACACACTAATCCTTTGATTTTTCCATTTTCTTATGTGTATGCTGATGTGTACAATAACTGCTTCTTCCTAGGTTTTGGGTGTTTGTGTTCTGCCTGTGTTATACAGGCAAGTGCAATTTGAGATCACTGCGTTTTGCGCTTTAAATTTCCATCTCATACTGCCATTCAAACAATGGATTTTAGGCAAATATAGAAATGCAATCAAATGTGCATTTTTTTTTTTTTTGGCCCCTGTGGCACCATATTTTGTCTGGGGGAAATGTTGACAGTAGGGCTGTCACGATATGATATCGTGATTATCGCGTCCAAAATAAAAGTTTGTATTTACATAATAAATGTGTGTGTGTACTGTGTATAATTATTATATATATAATATTTAATTATATAGAAATATTTGCATGTATATACTGTTTATAGATTTATATATAATTTATATTTATATAAATATAAATATTGTATATCTAAATAACATTTTTTTTTTATATATATACATGCATGTATGTGTATTTAAATATACAAAATAATTATACACAGTACACACACATTTATTATGAAAATACAAACTTTTAGTTTGGATGCGATAATCGCAATATCATATCGTGACAGCCCTAGTTGACAGTGATGTAGATCACAGTTTAGTTAACCCTCTGGGGTCTGAGGTGTTTTTGGGGCCCTTGGGATGTTTTGACATGCCCTGACATTTGTGCTTTTTTCAGTTATTTATAAACATGATAATGGCAAAGGTGTAAATTCACTCTATATAGCACAAACAGGGCTACCATAATATGTAAGCATCATGTATGTAGATGTTTGTATTTTTAAGAGAATAATGTTTATGCGTGGTTATTGAAAAAACTAAAAATGAAAGTTGCTGAAATAAGACCACAAAACTCATACTAAATATGTGTCCACAAGACTTTTGACTAATGGACGTTGTCGCTTCGAGTTCTGGCTTCAAAATGATGTGAAAATAGTCTTGCTTTATCGTTCACGTAAAACAATACATGTTTTCAATACTTGGAAAGCAAAGCGTGAAGGAGGAGTGGTTTACACCTGAGAATACAATGTCCCACCCACTCTGCATAATGAGCCATTCATTCAGGTGTGACACTGACTGAGCCACAATGCAAGGACAAAAGATATATTTAGAAGAAGACTTATATTGACCATTTAAGATTTTGCTTACATCTATCTTGTAAATATCTTTTGCTATTTTATTAAAAAGGTTACAATTACAACAATAATTACAATTTCAACAATATTTCAAGTGTACTCTTTCTTTGTAAAAAAATGATTATAGGCCTACATTTTATTATGTATTCATTAGTTTGAATATAGCCAACATTGGAACATATATATAATATATATAACATATGAGCAGAAATTGCTAAACAAAAGCTTATTTGATGTGGCAGTATATTCTACAGTAAAAACTGTACCCAAATCTAGTCAACAAAATGTTGTCTTTCATATTTCGCCTGACTGTAACGTTGTTTTTATGAAATATTAGGGCATATAAATGTTAATTTGCAGTTTAATACGTTGCTTATACAAATAGCCTACATTTTATTTCAACATATTTCAGTCGATTTTTACTCATCTCAGTATAGCAATACAGTTTGCTAAAACATCATCATTCATTCACACACAGAAACGCGATTTAAATTTAAACTGTCTTTTTGCGAGCTGTGGTAAACAGCGCATCTCTGCCGTTCATTCATTCACACACAGAGACGCGATTCACTTGAGAAGGAAAAAAAACTTACTACAGTATTCCTCAGCTCAGTCGGATCCTTGCTCCTCGAAATACCCGCACTTCTGAGGTACATTTTCCATTATTATTATTCCTCACAGCGCTGCGAGACGGTGTAAACAAGTAATGATCTGAATAAGCTTGATGTGTTTTCTCGAGCTGATATGGGGGCGTTCACAGGTTTGCGTGGATTGCCTCAGTCATTTGCGTTTGAATAGCGCGCGCTCTCCGTGGGCGGAGTCACATTAAAAATAATTAGATGAGATGAGAACGACTGACATCTCGCTCTTTTCTTACAGATTACATGAACTGAGAATATTTGTTTTTTCATTTTTTCATTTTTTCATTTAAAAGAAGAGAATTCAAGCTTCATGCCTGTGTGTCTGTATGCCTGTTTGACTGAGTATTCGCTGAGTTATTGTTCATTTTCGGACACGTTTCAGAATGGACTTCACTGAGAGAGAGAAGGCAGAACTCGCTTCGTGTTTATTTTTCTTTATTTGGCAAAAAGCAAAACACTTTGTTTTTATTGTGAGTATACACAAAAATAATACACATTTAACAGAATCGATTGATGTATGAAACGTGTTTGTAATATCAAAGTCAACAGAGCAAAATGAATCTCTTTTGAACTGATAAAAAAAAAGCGAGCTGGTATCGCCGGCGATACCGCCGACCCCAGGGGGTTAAGGGTACAATTCTCACTATTGACTAACTATATTAACTATGACTTTTTCCTCAATAAACTCCTAATTAATAGTTAGTATGGTAGTTGATAAGTTTAGGTATTGGGTGATTAAGGGATGTAGAATATGATCATGCAGAATAAGGCATCAATTGTGCTTTATAATAACTAATAAACAGCCATTATCCTAGTAATATGCAACCAGTTAATAGTGAGAACTGGACCCTGAATTAAAGTGTTACCTTGAAGTACAGTGGGTTCAATGGACTGTACAGTAGTTTAACAAAATGCTAATGATTGAGCTGATGAAAGACTTTCCAAAACACTTTCAGTAGACAAAAACTGCATAAGACAGTTGTGAAAGTTGTGAGTTCCAGGACTTTTACAAAGTGCATGCCATTTTAAAAGACTGTAAGTCTCATTTTATCCATGTAAAACTCAATATGGTGTAAAGAACATCTCAAGCATTCCTTATGAACTCACTGATCTATGCCAGAGTATCTGTCATAAGTGGTGGGATCAAATCGAAGCCTCCAAGAAAAGCCTATTTCAAAGCGCGACACCAGATGAGAGGAAGGATTTCCCGTTACAGGTGATTTGGTCGGCCTTCAAAGATCTACTCAATTGGATGTTTTCAGGTCTAGACATGTCCACAACTGGATCAGAAGCTTTGATGCTCTGCATTAAAGGGTTAGTTCACCCAAAAATGAAAATTCTGTCAGTAATTACTCTCCCTCATGTTGTTCCAACCCCGTAAGACTTTCGTTCATCTTCGGAACATTAAGATATTTTTGATGTCTCACTCCTCCATAGGCTGCTAGGTAATCGATATCTGCCATCCCAGAAAAGTTAGTAAAGACATCGTTAAAATAGTCCAAGTGACTACAGTGGCTTGTTATTTCTGTTTTGAAAAGTCGTTATTTTGTTTTTCGCACAAAAAGTATTCTTGTCGCTTGATAAACTTAAGGTTGAGCCGCTGTAGTCACTTGGACTATTTTAACGATGTCTTTACTAACTTTTCTGGGATGGCAGATATCGATTACCTAGAAGCCTATGGAGGAGTGAGACAGCTCTTAGATTTAATCAAAAATATCTTAATTTGTGTTCTGAAGATGAACGAAAGTCTTACGGGGTTGGAACAACATGAGGGTGAGTAATTACTGACAGAATTTTCATTTTTGGGTGAACTAACCCTTTAAGATATTGCAACCAAGTGAGGCAACCATAACCGCCATCATTTGACAGTATTCCATCATCAACTGTATGAACATACCCAACAGTCATCTTCTTGGGAGTTGAAATGAAGGGTTAGAAAACCAACGCGTTTTTTACATGCAAGTGGTTGCGTAAAGACTGGTAAAAGCCATAGAGCGAAGAGTTTTCTCAGGCAACTCTCTCTCACCACTCACATTCAATTTTCTAATACTACTAATGAACATTGTCAAGATGTTCAGCAATGACATTCAGATTGTCATTGTCCGGTATTGTTTGTGTGTATGTTCGTGTATCACAAGCTGTTACGTTGCATTTGCTCTCTTGGATTTTTAGGGGTTCAATGTCTCGTATTTGATCTGCAAAATTTTAGGGTTTTTTGCTACCTACTTTTGCAAACTAGCCTTCGTTTTTCGCTTGATCTGAACCAAACCATTGCATAAAGATTCTCTTTAGTCTGGTTGCCAATAATTATCATTTTGATTCACTTCTGCGACGGGATGCCAAAACTTTCAAAGTGGGCGTGGACACTTTTACTAAAACGGCTATAACTCTTGAACGGAATGAGATCATTTCAGCAAACTTGGTACACATATGTATGGGCTCGGTCTGTGGCCGCATGAAGAAGGACTCGGCGACTGGCCACTTAGTGCTATAAAATGAAAAACAAACAAACACGAAAACGGCTATAGCTTCACAACAGTCAGTCCGATTGACTTGAAAACTGGCATGCGTTGTCTTTGTCCAAGGTGCCATGATTGCCTACGAGAACATTCGCTTATCTCAAACACAGCTGCCGTCAGCCAGTGAAGTTCTAGCGGCTGTCAGACAAGGTAAACGGAGGCCGATCGGAACGAAACACGCTGGGCCTGTTTGACTCGCGGCTCTAGAAGCCTGTGAATTAGAAAGAAATCGGCCACCGTGGGGGTACCTTCACGTTTTTCACGTGCGTAATGGATTGCATATGACACAATTTTTCACACACGCCCACATCATTCATACCACATGGTAGAACTCCTCATTCTGAGCAACTTTGCCTCTAGGACACCACTGTCAATCGAATCATTCTTTAAATATTTGAGATTATTTCAAAAACCAATCTATGATCTACAGGCTTGTTAAATAAAACATATCTTGTTGTGCATGGGCTTAAAGGCCTTAAAGTGCTTGAACCCCGTTATTTGCTGCTTGCAGCTATATTCTATTTACTTTGTTTAATAAATGTAACTGTGATTTAGAACTACCTTCGTCATCTTTGGATGTTACAAGTATTTATTGTACCTAACTTAATAAAGCAGGCTGTGGGACTACGAGAAATGGTTAACTCAAAATGTACGTCCGTATGCAAGTTCGAGAGACTTTATTTAAATGAAATACATACACTCCTATTGTCACGTGCCAGTAATTATCCCTCCGCGTGCCATAGGTTGCCGATCCCTGATATAGACAATTGTTATGATGGTGTTTGCAGCTTGACACTGTATAAATCACCATTCAATTTCACTGGATGGAAATGAGCAGCTTAGACATTCTGCCCAATATCTGATTTTGTGTTAGAGTGTGCTGTGTTGTCTTAAAGGCTTATAAATCAGAACAGTTCACTGGCCCACAAGGTTTACATAACAGTGCACTAATACTTTTTCCCCTTTTTATATTTCTAGTGATGCTCCTCTGGATTTGAAGATAAAGGCCAGCATGATCTCCGATATGTTTTCTCTTGTGGGTGAGTTTCTTTTCCCAGGCTCAGAGTTCACAGTCCTCTACCACTTCACCTCAGTCTCATGTTGTAAATGTTCTTGTATGGTCACATTTTCAAACCACAGAACACCCATAACTGCAGGTTACCGTCAGTGGCAGTGGTCATGTGGGTCACATTTGTTTGGTGTAAAGTAATGACCGGTTAAGATGATGGAGGGTTGTGCTTTCCTCCCTGACATGAGGTTTTATAGGACTGTATGATTTTTACGATGCGGAAAACACATTTGAAATCGCCGAATCCAGTATAACACGGAATGTTACAGAATTTGGCAAATTTTGGATAAATAATCAAAAGAAGGGACACACAGTTAATCAAATGGTGATATGGACTAGTGTCTTTTAATATTAAAACACAAAAACACGGCTATTGAAGTCTGCATGTTGTGCTTGTCTCAGTTTGCTCTACTACACAAACTCAATCATGTGTGACGCTCATCTGCACATAAACACACAAACCTAATCATGAACCTAATCTTCAGCAGCATTTCACCATTTCATCTGAGAAAACTATCGGCAGATACACACACAGGGCCCTATTTTAACGATCTGAAACGCAAGTATAAAATGCAAAACGCAAGTAACTTTGTGATGCAAATCTAAAATGGGTTGGTCTGAAGTAGCTTCATTACTCATAGGTGTGGTTTGGGTGTAACGTGAAATAAACCAATCAGAGCGTCATCTCACATTCCCTTTAAGAGCAGGCGCGCTTGTTCCATGGCGGATTGCTATTATAACGGCGGATTTGCCAGGCGCACGCCAGGAGCGGTTCACAGCTGAGGAGACCGACGTTCTCGTCAGGGCCGTAAAAGACAGAGAAGTGACGTTGGGGATGGAGAAACCCACCCAAATTAACTTCGGTTAAACAGGCGTATAATAATTTGTGTAAATGTGTAAGCTAGATTTATGCCTATTTTTTCACATCTTCATGGACACCACAATGATTTCCCTCGTGTGGAATATTTTTCCTTGTAATTATGTATGGTTTGCAAAAATGGCAACTGCTGCGTCTGTGTGTAGAGTAGAGAAGCGAAGTGTATGTGCACACGCTACATTATGGCCAAGCATGTGCCCTTAAAATAGCGTCTGAACGCGCCACTGAAAACGCGCCACTGACTTTAGACTAGGTTTTTCCTGGTCAGTGGCGGAATTGTTTTCTTAAACTGCAAAATAGCACCAGGGAACGTGCGTTGGTGTACAAAGTCAATTGCGCAGGGTGCAAGATAGGGCCCACAAACTCACAGCTCTTCACTACAACCCGCCAAAATAAAAGCTCAGTTTAACTTGAAGAAAATATGACAGGAATATATTGCTATTTTACAGTAGAGTATACTTATTAAACATTAAGGAATATCACACAATGGGCCTCATTCATGAAACACAAGCTGAACAAATTTTTGTGTAAATCGTTTGTAAAGCCGCTCTGAAGTAAATTTTCGGATCAATGAAAATGTTCGTATTTCCAAAATGTTAGTTGGTACGAAAGAAATTTACACCTGCTCCCTATCACACGTAAATTATGCGTAAAGCATAATTTAACGTTCTGTGTTCTGTGTTCTTTTAGGCAAACTAATGACATTGCATTTGATGCACTATGTAGCATAATAATATTTAACGAGTTTGTGTGCTGTCTTTGTTTTTTTTTGTAGCTAAGAGTTGAAAACTGTTGGGTAAAACGCAGCGCTTGTCACTTTTTACCCAGCCGTCCAATCACAGTGGAGGAGGGGCGGGACAAATACCACACCGACCAATCATGCTACTTGTACAATGACTAAACAACACTGGATAAGTTAATATTGCTGGTAACTGTCCAAGTCATAGCAACCAAAGCTGTTAAAACACTACGCCTCCAAAGCGCTCTCAAGCGCCACCAGCTGGCCGTTTTCAGAAGAGCACCAGGCATTTGGTGGACGCACGTTAATTGAATATTTATTATTTGGAGTCCAGAAGATTCCACAGCGTTTCTGGGCACGTAATTTGCGTAGTTGTAATTCATAGACGAGGATTATGCTAACTGAATGAGCTTGCACGCGCGCCTTATATGCAAATGATTGGAATTCATTGACATACGCACATTTAACTATCAAAACTGATGTTTACAAAGTGTTTGTGAATCCGGAGCTGAGTTTTCGGGAAGGTCCATTTTATGTGCAAATTACTTTGAATTTACTCATATATTTATGAAAGTTTCATGAATGAGGCCCATTATCTTAAACATTTTTCCCCATGTTTGAATTTTAACAGTAAACCTCTTTTGTGCAGCACTTTGCCAAAACATTTTTTAAAGGTACTGTTCTAATTTATTTTGAATACATTTTTAAAAGAATATTTAAATTGTTCAAGTTTTATGCATGTGTAATTACCACTGTTTTTGACATTTGTATCATAAAACACACAATCTAGAAAAATTAAATGAGAAATTAAATAAAAAAATAAAATGTGATTTGGAAGGGCCTCTCTGTCTCTCTCGCTAAATCTAGATTGCTCAGGGATCACAAATCACTAATGGGGTATTGCTTACTGCTGGTGGTTTTGTCACATTTTTCCGACCATGAAATTTGACATGTGACGTGCCTGAAAAGAAATCAATACCCTGCATGCTCACCACAGCTTTAAAGAGTTCCCCGCGGGCAGGGTTCGTTAGCTTTAGATGGTTTGCATGGAAGAATTGTTTTAGACGCTTGCATGAGTCATTGAACTGTCACAGTTTGGCTGAAGAAAACACCTCTGCAGAGCTCATGAAAATAATCATTGCTCAAGGCAAAGTTTTGTTGTGCTTGTGCAATCGGTTGTCACCACTCCAGAAACTCTCAAATCTGACGCCAGAGAAAGAAACACTCACTGAAATGATTGATCTCGGCTCAGTGATGGTTGTAGATCTCATGCTGTACTTTATCTTCTTCATGTTTATGGCAGCATCTGTGTGATCCACATTTCTGATGATTACTTTACATCCATTTCAAACATGTCTAGCCATGGTAGAACTGATAAACTTATGTTACATTTTGGTCGATAATTTCTATTTTGGTCATAGGTTCTATTGATTGACACTTTAATAATAAAGTCCCATTAGTGAACATTAGTTAATGCATTAACTTACAATGAGCATTACATTTGTCACAGTATTTATTATATTTGATAAAAAACATACAACTTCATTGTTAGTTCATGTCAGCTCAGGTCCATTAAATAATATTTACAGATACAACTTTTGATTTAATAATGTATTAAAACGAACATTAACTAAGCTTAATAAATGTTTTATAAGTATTTTTCATTGTTAGTTCAAGTAATTAATGTTAATTAACTAACACTTAACAAATGGAACTTGTGATGCATTATCGCAATTTAAAATAACTGTTTTCTATATGAATATATTGAAAATAAACGAACGACCTGGCCAACCCGAGCATGTTCAAGAAACTGCTAAAGACAGTTTTGTCAACACTTGACCCGTTAATACTAACACTAATACCAACAAATACCACAGCACTTACAGTGTGTTCTTTTGTTGATTTAACTGCTTCTGTTGTCTCCTAAATGATTAAATGCAAATGTAATGGAAAATGTAATTTATTCCTGTGATCAAAGCTGAATTTTCAGCATCATTACTCCAGTCTTCAGTGTCACATGATCCTTCAGAAATCATTCTAATATGATGATTTGCTGCTCAAGAAACATGTATGATTATCATCACATCATGAAAGTATGGAAACCATAATACAGTGTTCTTTGATGAGCAAAACAGTATTTGAAATAGAAAAGATTGATTGATTTAATGTATTAATAAAAGTATTAATTTCTTTAAAAAAAACCTTTTGAACGGTAGTGTACATCAGCAATAAATACTGTAGAACGAGGCACCAAACTAAATGTTTGATTTGATATATCATCAACTCTTTCTGACTGTCTGCTCCAGGATTTGCTCTGCTGGTTTTCCACACACACTGCATTGCATCTGGATGGAAAGAAATAAGGAAATGATGAATAACTTATTGAGTGTAGATCATCATCAAAGCACACTTTTGTCTGAACAGCAGCTGTTTGTTGCCCTCAGGTTTAGTGTGTCAGGACCCTTTATCCCGACAGCTGCGCACTGACAGAGCTGCGCTTGACTCAAGGATGAAGAATCCTACCCAGAAGCCTCAGGTACAAATACCCACACTCTACCTTATTTATATAGTTTTCCCTGTTTAGGATTTACAATCGAGCAACACATGACTATTAGGCCAGTCATGATGATTATTATAAAACGGTTGGTTCCAGTCTTTGATTCTGATTGGTCAATAGCTGTTTTTTATTCACTATAAAACACAGCTATGACAAGCTAGTCATTTGTCAGTTGCGTCTTGCTTCTCAGTGTACACAACATGTTTCAGTCCTTTCCATATAAATATAAATATAAAAATTTATATACTCACTTGAGTAATGGTGACCAACCCCAGTCCAGAGTCTCGTCACGCTTCAGCAGACCTTCCAGAGTCTCGACACGCTTCAGCAGATCTTCCAGAGCCTTGTCGCGTTTCAGCAGATCTTCCAGAGCCTCGTTACGCTTCCACCGAACTGCCAGAGTCTGTCGCGTCCAGAGATGTAAGGTAAGTCCTTCGAGTTCCCTGTCTGGTATCCAGCGTGAGGGATGCACCGCTGGTGTCTGCACGCACAGCTGGTATCTGCACGCACAGCTGGTATCCCCAAATCCTCTCGCTCTAGTCCTCTAGTTCCTTCACTAATTCCCCTGTCTGAAGCACTTCCCATGATGGGGATTGCTTTGTGTTGCTTTTGGGCTGCATATACCACCTCAGAACTGCCCCAGGCGATGGCACCCGCTGTAGTATCTCCAGAGGTGGCGGCACATGCTGCAGAACCTTCGGAAGTGTCAGTGATAACAAATTGTAAATCCTCGTCTTGCCCTGTTACAGAGCCTGAGATCGAGTCTCTTTGCGTCATCGAGCCCGGTTCTGAGTCTCTTCGCGTCATGCCTGCAAAGCCTGAGTCTCTTCACGTCATGCCTGCAAAGCCTGAGTCTCTTCACGTCATGCCTGCCGAGCCTGGGTCTCTTCACGTCGGTCCTGCCGAGCCTGGGTCTCTTAACGTCATGCCTGCCGAGCCTGGGTCTCTTCACGTCATGCCTGCCGAGCCTGGGTCTCTTCACGTCGGTCCTGCCGAGCCAGAGCTTCACGTCGGTCCTGCCGAGCCAGAGCTTCACGTAAGTTCTGCCGATCCAGAGACCGTTCACGTCAGTCCTGCCGAGCCAGAGCTTCACGTAAGTTCTGCTGATCCAGAGACCGTTCACGTCACGCCCGCCGAGCCAGTGTCTACGGACAAGATGGTCTCCGCTGAGCCAGTGTCTACGGACAAGATGGCCGCCGCCGCCGCCGAACCAGTGTCTCAGGACAAGATGGTTTCCGCTGAGCCAGTGTCTCCGGACAAGATGGCCGCCGCCGCCGCCGAACCAGTGTCTCAGGACAAGATGGTTTCCGCTGAGCCAGTGTCTCCGGACAAGATGGCCGCCGCCGCCGAACCAGTGTCTCGGGACAAGATGGTCTCCGCCGAGCCAGTGTCTCCGGACAAGATGGCCGCCGCCGCTGCCGAACCAGTGTCTCAGGACAAGATGGTCGCCGCCGAGCCAGTGTCTCAGGACAAGATGGTCTCCGCCGAACCAGTGTCTCCGGACAAGATGGTCTCCGCCGAGCCAGTGTCTCCGGATAAGATGGCCGCCGCCGAGCCAGTGTCTCAGGACAAGATGGTCGCCACCACATCGCCTGAGCCCTCAGCAGAGATGGTCACCGACACGCCTGAACCTGAGCCTTCAGCAGAGATGGCCGTTGACACGCCTGTTCCTGTTCCTGAGCCGGTGTCTGTTCCTGTTCCTGAGCCGGTGTCTGTTCCTGTGCCCTCACGTCGGTCCTGCCGAGCCAGAGCTTCACGTCGGTCCTGCCGAGCCAGAGCTTCACGTCGGTCCTGCCGAGCCAGAGCTTCACGTTGGTCCTGCCGAGCCAGAGCTTCACGTAAGTTCTGCCGATCCAGAGACCGTTCACTTCACGCCCGCCGAGCCAGTGTCTCCGGACAAGATGGCCGCCGCCGAACCAGTGTCTCATGACAAGATGGTCTCCGCTGAGCCAGTGTCTCTGGACAAGATGGTCTCCGCCTGAAGGGTCGTCTCTGCCCTGGCTGCCTGAAGGGATGTCTCCTCCCTGGTCGCCTGCACAGCCTGCTCAGCCTCAGTCTCCAGGTCCTCTTCCGCTCCATGGGCTTGGCCCTCCATCCCTCCCCCAAGACCGCCTCCGCTTCACCACCCTCCTGAACTATTGTTTTTGTTTTGATGGGCGTCGGGAGCCGCCCATAGAGGGGGGGCTATGTAACAGTTTGGGTTTTGTTTTATTGTCATTGTCATGTTTCTGTGTCTTATCATGTGATCCCCTGTTCTTGTCATGTGATCCTGCCATGTGTTCCATGTTGTCATTGGTTTAAATGTTCACAGGTGTCCCTTGTCTTGTCGTTAGTCCTGTGTGTATTTAAGCCCTGTGTTTCAGTCTGTTCCTTGTCTGTCGTTAACTTTGTATGTGGGTTGTTCTGATCCTGAGTCCTGATTCCTGTTTCCAGAGTCTGTGTTTGGGAAGTTTAGAGTTTGTTGAAATAAAAGACTACTGCTGCATTTGGATCCTCCATTCTTCCCTGCTTCAACCTGCATTGTTACACCTGTTCACACAAAGGATGATAACTATAATGATTACAATAAATATTACATTTTAACAATCATTCTAATTCTATGACAATAGGGAAGTCCTGTTGGCTTATATGGTATAAACTGTCTGCTATTCTGCTATTCTTTTCATGCCCCGATTTTTACAAAGGCAGACAATTTATTTGTTCACTTTTCAAATTGCTTGAATTCATTTGTTGGTCAAGCGTGTACGCCACTGGTCCAGGATCATAAGCTTGAGTAAAGCAACCAGTGTTCAACAGCCAGTCGAGGCGCATGAGTTTCACCCTGGTCACTAGATTGTGTTATTGTTTCCAAATGCTTATAATGGACTCGTAATTTTTGGCCCACAGACAGTTTGGGTGGGACTCCTCAGCAACCCATCAAACTGGCTGGCAAAATTTGAAGCAGCTGTTTCATATCAATATGATGAAAAGGATTTAGGGAATTCCATGGTGGATTTGGGAGACAGCTCTCCTCAGCTAACAAACAAGCCGTTAAGGAGCTGATTCCCCTGTCCATTCACTGGGTTTGTTCCCCAGCGTAAACCAACGTGATCCAGCTTGATATCTCAAACTCCCCTATTTGAGCCGTGCCGTGGATCTGCTGAGTGTTTGAGGCTTATGTGCAGGTTATAGAAGAGGTCATTAGGAGACTGCTGATTGAAATATTTGAGTTGCTTGATACCCCATTTTTATAGTACAACTGCACTTTCTAGTTTTAACGTCACTTTAGAACTAGCAATGAAGGAATAGACTGCTAAAGTTAAGTTATTATAATGTATAGTATTACTAAGGCCCCGATCACACCTGACGCGTTTTTTGCAGTGAGAGGCGCCTGTTTTCAATTGGTTTCCTATGGCAGCGAGCGTTCTGCGCGCTGTTTATGCACCTGCTGCGCCTCGCGTTTTACCGCCTGCTGCGCCTCGGGTTTTTGAAGTTGAAAAAAAAGCAACTCCGAGCGGAAAAGGCGCCCGACGTCATCGCGTTTTTTTCCACTGTCCAATCGAGTGAATGGAGAGGCGGGCCTTCCGTTGTAGTGATGAACGCTACAGTTGCTTGAACGCCCGGAGAGTGCGATGATGGAGGATAAACTAGTGGTGCTCTCGCGGGTTACCAGGAGCTTAACGACTTCACGAACCGTAACTACCACAATGTTAACAGAAAGTAAATAAAGTTAATAAAAGGCTGATTTGACGTTTACTTGACTGACAGGACAGCTGTTTCAGTAGTTGCCTAGCAACATAAAAAACGCAGCGCACTGCTCGTTCTGTGTGATGGTAAAAACTGTGCACCTCGCGTTTTCGAACCTGAAAAACGCGTCAGGTGTGATCGGGGCCTAAGTAGAGTATTATAAGAGAGAAAGAGAGAAGAGAGTGTGTGTGATTACCTGTGTCTGGTATAGCTTTCATTCTCTAGGTCAAGCCATAAATTCGAAAAAAATAAAAAAATCAGTTTGCCATGTCCGTGTGCGCCGATATCTTTGTCGTAGCATCCCTTCAAGAGTTAAGGGGATTTCACATGACTGACATCAGCGCTGTTCAACGCATTGACCCTGTGACTGCGCGTTTGTCTGTTGAGGCTCGTAAGGTGGTGTGCAAAGTTAAAATAATCTCCTTGTTAAAAACCTTGTTTCATTCCTCAATGAATCTGTAGTAACTGAAGTGTCTACTAACACTCATAAAGACAGTTTCTCCTCCGCCATTGCCGTTCGCTGGGAGAAATGTTGCCTAGAACGTGCAAAGAAAAGCGGAGGGATACAAACGTTGACAAACTACCTTGTAACCAATCAGATCAACGTGTGATCGTCAACCAGTGGATCTCTGAGCTGAGTGAGTGAGTGGAGGCGGGGCTCATTTGCATATTCATAGAACCACGTATACTAAATGAGGCAAGGGTGTCGAGTTACATTCAAGATATTTTAAGACATGAAGAATTTTTTTTCAAGGAAAAAACATTGAAATATGTCATTTTGGTGATCAAAAATAAGTTTTAAGAGAAAAAATATTTAACTTCAGGGGGACTTTAAATACTTTAAATACTCGTAGCCGTGCGATATGGCTCTATATAATGATTACCTACAGCTTGTTCACACTGTGCTGATATAGATCCATGTTGTATGGCTACAAGTGTGATGCTGCTCTACTAGGAGCTTTCAGCACAGCTCTCACCGATGGTCAAAAGTGATGAGAATAGACACATTTATGTACAGTAGGTGTTTGGCAGTTACTTCAATATGTGATAAAACAGCCATAACACCAAATCCATTAAAACTGAGGCAATTTTATCTTTATAATGAAGTGTTTAATTTTAAGAGCTACATATTTCCAGTGAATTCAAACCATGCACACATTAAGCACACGATACAGAAATGAGCTTTAGAGAGTTTATGAGGTGTGTTGTTGATCATGGTGCAGGACTGGTTATGTGTGCAAGTTTAATAATTACATCTCTTTTAAACAGCATGTGAACGCAGTGTGTATGCGATGTCACAAAGCAACTACTACAGTGGATTTAACAGTTCCTACTATATAACAGAGCGGCGGCTCTATAGGCAATACGGCATTTCTGTTCAGGGATTGACAAATCACCAACTCTAAATATAGAGCCGTAGGACTTTTTTGCTCACCAGCCGCTATCGCTAGTGGTTTTCCAAAGTTACTGGCCACAATTTTGACATCGATACCATAGGGAAAAACTGCCATATAGATATTTTGGTGACACTTTACAATAAGTTTTCATTAACTACATTAGTTAACATGAGCTAATAATGAACTGCACTTCTACACCATTTATTAATCTTAGTTAATGTTAATTTCAACATTTACTAATACATTATTTAAATCAAAGGTTGTATTTGTTAACGTTAGTTAATGTACTGTGAACTAACATGAACAAATAATGAACAGCTGGATTTTTATTAGCTAACATTAGCAAAGATTAATAAATACTGTAACAGATGTATTGCTCATGGTTAGTTCAAGTTAGTTATACATTAACTAGTGTTAACAAATTAACCTTATTGTAAAGTGTTACCGATATTTTTAATATTATCTCATAATTTGGCAGCCGGTATATTAGGCTGCTGTCACTTTAAGACCTGATGCACAGAGGGACCCATTATAGCCAATATACTTGGCACTTTGGGTGTGAGCACAAAATCTGCGGGAATGAGTAAAATTATGCTGAATATTAATATGCCAAAATTCCCCTGTAACACCAACAATATTCATCCGGAGCAAATGAAACGAGTGAGTAAAGGGATGCGTGCTTGTTTGTGTGTAACCCGCTGTCAGAGAGATGAGAGATTGTGTTTCAGATATTTCAGAAACAATATGTGTCGAAAAATCTATATTTTTGACAACACTAGATTGCACTTAGTTTATTATTTCAGATGCCTTTTTAAAAGACTTCAATTGAAAAATGTATATTATAAAATTCAACCAGCCAAAGTGGCTAGTAGTGACTGCGTTACACACCACCTCTGATACCCACCCGCATTTGGCGGGTAGTAGCAGTAATACGGATGATGCGTTAGATGTGTAATATTTTTTGTAATAATTCCCTCTGATCCTCAGCGTCAGAGACCTCCATCCTCCAACGGTGGCGACCCAGAAGCTCAGAGAGAGAAACCCAGCACGAAGCAGGCGGAGAGCACTCTGGGCCTGACAGCAGAAGAGGTCAGCATCAAACCCTCACAGCCCACGGTGTTTCCATGACTTTAGCCAAGTGATGCCGCTGTTAGGAATGTGCAGATAGCAGGCTGATGCATGCGCTTTCTTCTTGGCTGCTCCTCACATATTTGATATTGAACAGCATGTTCTGATGTCTCTCCTGGACAGATGAAAGTTCTGCGGAGGGTACAGGAGGAATATGACAGGAGAGGCGGATTTGTTCGGATTTTTCCCACTCCGGACACCTGGGAACTTTACAGGTTAGAGAATGACAGGACAGAAAGAGAGATGGTTTGCATATCAGAAACTGTTGAGATGATTTAACTGAAGCCCAGAAATGGGCTCATCCAAAGCGACTCACAGAAGAGGAACAAAAGCAATTTGTTAAAGAGCAACTTTACAATTAGTTTACATTTGTAAACATCAGTTCTATAGGGTTAGGGTTTGGGTTAGGGATAGTTGCATGTAATTATGCAACATTTACTTTGGTAAATGACTTTAGTAAGTGCGTGTAACGTGGACACTGTAAAATAAAGTGTTTCCACGTTTATTAATCAACAGTTAGTCAACTTTTACAAACACATTATTAAAACCAGTATTTGTTAGTATTATTTAACAATGAACAGTTGTGTTTGTATTAACTAATGTTCACAAAGATGAATAAATACTGCAACAAATGTAATGCGCATTGTTTAGCTAATGCTAACTAATGTAAACTTATTGTAAAGTGTTACTGCAATTACATGGTAAAAGCACACTGTTACATCATTATTCATTTACAGCCATAACATGGTTGTTGTGGTTCAACAGAATGCAAAGACCAATTTTTAACACTTTGCAAGAAAAAGTCATGATTAATGACTTTTTAGTCATGATTAATTAAAAAATCCATCACAACACACCAAGCCGACGTCAAAACACTAGCGGCGACGGAATCTGACCAAAAAGCTTGACTTAAACACACTAAAAGGACTAAGGGTCGATATCAGCAGGGATCCGAAACTAGGACTGCAGATATACAAACCGCAAACAAAGCAGCGCTTGCTTACCATTTTGAATATTAATCACGCTGATCACTTTCTTCATTCCAGTCGGCTCATGTTATTATGAAAATATTTGTGCTTTCGAAAGCTCAGGTAAGATGATGTCAAATCTTGACTTCTTTGCGAAGCTGAATAACCAATCAGAGTTCTCTCTCCCATCGACGGCCCGACGCCGATTCAACATGCTGATTGGAAAACATTTGTGAATGATAAAGTCTCTGATTGGTCACATGACTTTTGTATACACATTGAGTTGTATTTTAGCACATGCATTTCTGCATTAAATTGAGGTCGTCATTCACAAAACAGAGTGAGCTTGAGATTGAACTCTTTTGTTTTTTCTAAAACAGCAGATTTTAACCAAATAAACCAGTTGTCATCACCTGAGATTATGGCTACGTCTACATTAGTCTCAGCCTCAGACGTCACGCCCACGGAACGTTGGCTAAACGTCTGATGCATATGGTACACTTAACTGGAAACACTTCAGGAATGTCGAAGTCGTCATCTGATTGGTTGAATTTTATCGGATTTCCGGGGGGCGCGAGTGTCGCGTTTATTTTCGGTCCGCCTGGAAACAAAGCGCAGACGTGTAATTGCGTTTCCTACTGATTTACTCGGTGTTTTGATCAGATGTGGTAATGCAGACGCAATTGTTGTTATACGTGCACAAACAGATCAATGACTTACTGCTTGTTTTCTTCTCCTTCTTTGATTTTCTATGCTGACTGACTTGTTGCAGTCTATGGTTGCACGCCGATCTGTTGTTGTGGGGACATTTCCACGCAACGAAACGTGACACTGAACGAAACGAACTGTAATTGGTTGTTTGACATGTCGGTCAAACGGCCTTATGGGCGGGCCTTGGCCAAAGAAAGCTGCTATGAATTCCAGACCTTCAGCCGTCAGTCTGAAGGTCTGGCTACGCGAGACTACGTCTACATTAATCCGGATACATTTGAAAACGGCGTTTTCGTTTATAAACGCTCTCCGTCCACACTGGCGTTTTCAAGCGTTTTCGGACGTTTCAGTGCGGATGAGAAACTTTTGAAAAACGCCTGAAAACGCTAAATTCACCTTTACTGCGCATGTGTAAAACCCCACAAAAGCTCACTGATATGATTCAGATGGAAAAATAAATAATGAAGTTATCGCGCAATTCTTCTGACAGGATAATTTTATTTAGTAAAATATCTCCGCATTCACTGATGCGTCCAGGTCGAACGCAGACACCATATGTTTGGTCTAAAACGCGACTGTTCTCATGTATTACCGCAGGACAGCAAATGTGAGTAAATGTGAGTCATCTTTGCAGGACTGTGATATGAAGAGTGTGCAATGTAGAATATTTTTAGCAACAGTGTGAAAGTGAATAGCACATAACAGGCACAATACTGGTATAAACATGAATATCTATTGGTACAATATGCGTCACGACTAAATTTACGTCATCGTTTTTAAATCCCTCCGGTTTCACAGTCCACACTACAACGCGAAAACGGCGTTTTCAAATGTATACGCTTTGGAGTGCGTTTTCAAAAAGCTTTCTCAGTGTGGACGGAAGGCCAAAACGGAGAGAAAAAGATGCGTTTTCAAACGAAAACGTATTAGTGTGGACATGGCCTAAAACAACTTTGCCAAACCACCTGTATGAGCCTGAGCATGAGCTGCAAAAGTGTGGCCAAGCTTGAGCTGGCTGACCCTAAATCAGAGGCTGCAATCGTGTCTAACTAGTGAAAGCACACAGCGGTGTGTGAGATGAGCAGTGCTGTCTGTACAGATCCTCAGCTCATTAAACGAGAAGGCGTTTCTTTGCTCGTGCGATCTATGATAAACCATCACACTCAGGGTTATTATAGTTCACTAAAACACCATTAACAAAGTTTTGTTACTTGAAATATAATTTCTCATTTTCCTTAAGTTTAACTTGATGCAATAAAATAACAAAAATTGAAATAAAAATTAATAAAAACTAAATTTAATAAAAATATGGATAAAAGCTATAATAGTATCTCAATGATACTAAAATAAGACTGATCACACCTTACTAGTTCAGCAAAGCAAATAATGGGCCGCTGGCCTCATCTGAAGTGTTTTGTGTTGTCCGTGTAACGGCATGACCTCTGTGACACTGCCTTACAGGAAGACACACTCAATGCTCACGTTTAGTGGAGAAACACCCAGTGGTTGATCTGAGGTAACAGACTCGAGTTTGGTGTTTCAGTGCCAACATCGTTCACTCAATTCTTTTGAGAAAAAAAACTGAAGAAATAGACTTTAATGAGTTGTGAATAAAGATTATTGGAGTACGTTTTACTTGAAAATACTATTCCAGTCTTTCTTTGTAATTATTTGTGACATTTACTCAATTTGTGAGTAAAAATGGTTTCAAAGTAAATACTACTCCAGTTGTTTTTTCAGTGTTGAAAGGATGTTAGCATAAATGCCATTGAACACTAGAATGAAATGATATATAGGTGCACTATTACACCACTTACTTGTGATAGGAAACATCTGCGAGCAGATTAGGGGTTTACCTTATGTTAGATCAATCCAGATGTGCTTATACCAGGCCAATCAGTGCCAGCGTTAGTCTTTCTTCTCTGAGCTGGGAGGTTATGCATGAATATGTTAGATAGGCAAAGAAAATGAGATTTCAGCCATGCCAAGTCATGCGTATATCAGTCCCATCACTCATGCATGTGTTCTGCACTCCTGATTGGATCTGCCTGTCTAGTTCAATCATGAAATGAGCTGGACTATTACTGGTGCTTTTAAGAAGTTACAGGAAATAATTGTATTTTAGTCATTTTTGAAGCATTTCTCCACTAATTAGTGTAATAAATAATTCAAAAAAGCATGACTACAATTCAGAATAACAATTAAGATGTGAACACTCACAAATATTGAGTATTTTTACTATTTTACTATCATACAACTGAAGTAAGTTAATCAAAAGTGTTGTTGCAAATGGAAGCAAACATGAACGCAGAGATTACAAGAGCAGGTTTCTTTTGTGTTGTAAACCAGCTTTCTGAAAGATTTCTTTCCATCATCTTGGACGTCCTGATTCATCATTGACCCCAAGATGATGATGCTAAATCTCTACGCATGAACACTTCTTTCTCATTGCCTAAAGACGCTTTGAACCGGCGCTCGTGAACCATAACGGGATAGTGTTGAAACGGCGTGACTGAAAGACACATTTATCTCTTGAATAAACATTTACTTCACCCGAAATATATTGTTAAGTGACATAGGAAAATAGCTAAGGCTTTTTAAATGCTTGTTTGAGCTAGGTCTGGAAAAATGTTGTAGTCATTTAATGTTCAGCACCTCATAATTTTGTAATTCACACCATTAGCCAGTTAGTGATGAAGCAACTAATTCTGGCTGCGTGAAGGCAAAGCATAGTATTGTTCCTAAAGCATGACCGATGCGCTCTTGTGGAGAGCCAGTTGGCCAAACAGTGGAGCGAACACCATAAAGCATCTGACCAATCATTACGTGTGTCAGGTCATAAACATCCAGAGCTAACAGACTCATTTCTGTTTTTACACAATTGAAAAGTGCAAGAAACATCTTGTTTGCATAAGACTGAACGTCAGGACTGATTGTTTACCGCAGAATCGGTCAGGACTTGTGTAATTAGTTTCTTTCTCTCTCTCTCTGTATCTCTCTTTCAGTGTTTATCTGGAATACAAGACATCTATGAACGCCATGTTGGCTAATAAACTTTTCCATGGAAGGTAAGCCTTTCTGCCGTGGTTGGAAAGATCATCATCTATTTAAGGAATTTTCAGCCTGAGGTTTTTTTTGTTGATATTTAATGCGAGTATGTCATACAAAGGCTTATATGCCCTGATAAAATGTCTATATTTCTTAGAGGAGCCCTTAAATAAGACTCCACTATGAACAATCCCTTACAGAATCTAAACTTTTTGCTCATTTTCTGTGCACTGTAAAAAAAAAATGTTTTTCGAACTTTTATAGGAGATAATACTCTTTTAGTCTTTCTACTTCAACATTGACTAGCAATTTCTGAGTAAAAATGGTTTCAAAGTAAATCCTAGCACTTTTTTCCAGTGTATGGAGAGATATGGTATGTATTTCTGTAGAAAGCTTTTGAGTTTGATAAAATCAGCAGCTGTAATGTACCATCTTGCCCTCTTGACTGCATATATCTACATTATGGAACATTTAAATGGTCTGAGAGAAAAAAAAAGTTTGAGAGAAAAAGTGATCACACTGATAGCAAAAAATAATAATATTTGAGACTAAAAAAAGTTTTGAGAGAAAGTATTTTCTCATAGAACATAAACAAATATAAATTTGACATTTTTTTAAATTATTTCTGAGAAAAAAAATCTCTCAAAATACTTTGAAAAAACTCTCAAATATATATTTTTTGCTATCAGTGTGAAAACATTTTCTCAAAAAAAAAAAAAAGTGTTTCTCTCAAAACGCTTTTCTTTGCTCTCAATGCAATTTTTTGCTCTCGTGTCAGGATTCTGCTTTCACTGTGAAAATTGTGTCATGGGCGGGGCCACGTTCCTATTGGCCAGTCGGGTGAGCATCGTCTTGTCTTGGGAGTCAAACCAGAGAATGTCTAATAGGAAGAGAACTGGCACTCTCTGGTTACTTCCGGTTTCTGGACTGGCTGCAGTAACACGTCTCTGTCCATGCGGGGGCGCTCGCAGGCGAGTGCAGAATGAATGGAGGTCTATAAAAAATATGGACGTAGTGTCCGTGACGTCACCCGTAGGTTTCTGAAGAGCATTTTTGAAGCCTAAAGTAGGCGGAGCCGGCCGTCGCCATCTTGGCCTTGCGTCACTCCCGGATAACAGAAAATGGGCAAAGAGGCGGGGCGTGACGGGCTTTGGTGGAGCTGAGGAACCTGGCCATAGATATGAGCCTGGCTATCTGAAATCACTAGCTCGAGCCTCGACGTGATCGAGTTAGCTGATTATGTAAAGCCAATTAAAAGTTCCTATTTTTGCCCTTCGAAATATTATAATAGTTAAAAGACATGGCTACAAGTGAGACTGTATTGTGATTCTGTACTATTCTGCTAGTTGAAAATGTATTATGCACTAATATTACTTCGAGAGTGTGTGTGTGACAGTGATTTATGTGCATACATGTCAGTCACTCTTTCTTATGGTCCGTCAGCGCGGCATCGCTCAAGTTCGTAGAGAGCTTATTCAGTCCATTTTAAATTCTGATTTTGGCCACCTCTCAAATGGGTTAAACCATAGATATATTGCCTTTGAAGTGCAAGTAAATGCGCTAGAAAATCCGCGCTCATTCATGTGCATTTATAGCATGGACGGAGAAAGCGCCGACGCCTGCAGGATTTCATCTGACGGCATAAACATATTATAATCCTGTTCCGTGAGAGCAGAACGAACAAGCCTTTATTGACGTTTTTAAATTTGAAAACTCCAAAAAGCAACGAAATTGTCAGACATCCATTAGTGCCTGTTCACAGAGGAAAACAACTGAAATACAGCTCTGGTTGTTCTCTCGAACGATACTCGACGACAGCGATGGAATCCAAAGCCGTGGGCGAAGTAATGGGTGTATTAAATTGTATGAAATAATCCCGAAAAAAAAAGCACAAACACTGCAGAGAAGGCAAGTTCAGCAGCAACATTTACTGAGTTGAAGTGACGGCTAGTAACAGCAGACAAACGGCTAGCATTGACATCAGCGACAACCCACCTGTCACTCAAGTGGCCACACCCTTAAATTTAAATATTAATCAACTAAACGGATGAGTTATAAAAAAATGCACCCCCCTCACAGTTGTTATGAAGGGCAAAATTAGCTGTATAGACCAAAGCCACATAGAGATCCAGGCTGTAAACATGTTTTTTTCTGCTGTAAAGTTGGTAATTTTAACATGGGGGAGATACAGATTTGACTCACTTCTGCAGCCAGTCCAAGTGGCCAGTCAATGAATTGCAGTTTAACTCACTTCCGTGTTGGTTTCAAGAGAGAGACGGGGAGGTTGCCGCTTGTGCGTAACTGATCCACGGCTGTACCACAAAAACATACTCACTATTTGTATTTCAAATCCAGAAGTTATCAGCAACTTTTATTTTAAAAAAAGTTTTGCAAGCATTGCAATTCTCTTTGTACACATACTCTTTAATAGACGTTTAAACACAACTTAAACAACGCATTATTCAGTGCTACTTCTATAGATTTATATAGGATATTAAGTTGCTCAAGCAAGTGGTAAAATATTTAACCATGTGGCCTACTTATATTAAAATCGCAAACATTTTAAATTAAAACTTAAAATTGACAAAAACAGCCGACTCTCGTGCCTTTTCTTTTGCATTTAAATTTTAATACAATAAATCTTGCATGTCACAAAGAACTTGTTTTTCCACCTCCACGAATGAGACGAGTGCTGTTCATTATGTCGCCTTGTTGAGGTAAATTGTAGTTTTCCTTGCTTTACCCTGGTCTTAAAGTAAAAAGATGACTGTGAAAAATAGTAGTATTAAATTAAATACATTTATGGTGAGATTACTACATTTTATTTCATTAAATGCATTTATGGTGAGATTATTATATTTTCAGCTCAATCTGTGTTCATTTTGACCACGAAACATGCGCTATCTCTTTAATTCAGCGTTTGCAGCACAGCAGGAATAGACTCGGTGCGGAAACGATCTCTGCACTTATACGCACCGCTCCTGGAACGGATAAACGGACCGCATCTATTGGTACAATATGCGTCACATGACTAAATTTACGTCATCGTTTTTAAATACCACCGCGGTTTCACAGTCCACACTATAACGTGAAAACGGCCTTTTCAAATGCATCCACTTTGGAGTGCGTTTTCAAAAAAGCTTTGTTTTCATTAATAAAAATGCCGTCTCAGTGTGGACGGAAGGCCAGAATGTAGAGAAAAATATACGTTTTCAAACGAAAACGTATTAGTGTGGACATGGCCTTAGTTGAGCACGGACACTCCAATGTTTGGGTAAGATGATGACACACAGCTCGATGGGTGGCTGGCTGAGCAAGTTCAGCATCACTGAAGATTAAACATTAAAAAATAGCACTCATATTCATGAATGAATGTGTATTATATTATTAGCTTGCTAATCGTTAGTAAAGCTAATCGCTAATTAGCCATCATGCTAGGTAAACTTGCAAACTCACCTGGTTTATACTATTTTTAAATCAAATGCCAAATGAATGTTTTGATTTAGATAGTTTCACTGTAAGTGAAGTTTTCACTAGTTTCGTAGTTCACTGACAACCGGGGCAATTTCCCTTCATTATCACGGACGTATCGCCTGCGATAATTAATGTGATATTGCTCAGCTTGTCAGTGAACTACGGCACTGTGTTGTAAATGCCGCTCCATCTGAAAGCAGGTGATGGCGATTTACTACTAATCAAGGAACCGGCTTTACTGACAAGATGCACATAACAATGTCATCCGATATATCGCCCAGCCCTAATTCATCATATACAACCTAGATGGTAAAAAATATTTAGAATAAGCCCTGTGTAGCTGAGTTTGCAAGCTACACATGCAGTGTAGCTAAACGTGTAGTGCAACAACCATACAAAGACTATTTTAAACAAAACTAGGTGGGACACTTTCAAGCGGTATAGTTGTACAGGAGGTTGTATATGATGAACAAGCAGTTACTCTTCAGGTGCTTTGAGGCTAGCAAGTGCAAAGGCAGAAACTAGCTCACTACTCACTAAATAAGTAGTGAAACTATCTAAATCAAAACATTCATTTGGCATTTGATTTAAAAATAGTATAAACCAGGTGAGTTTGCAAGTTTACCTAGCATGATGGCTAATTAGCGATTAGCTTTTCTAGCGATTAGCAAGCTAATGATATAATACACATTCATTCATGAATATGAGTGCTATTTTTTAATGTTTAATCTTCAGTGATGCTGAACTTGCTCAGCCAGCTACCCATCGAGCTGTGTGTGTCATCATCTTACCCAAACATTGGAGTGTCCGTGCTCAACTCAGAGGCGGCATCTATGCCGGTGAACCGAACAATGGTGTAATGATTCAGTTCGACTCCCAAGACAAGACGATGCTCACCCGACTGGCCAATAGGAACGTGACACAGTTTTCACAGCAAAAGCAAAATCCTGACACGAGAGCAAGAAATTGCATCGAGAGCAAAGAAAAGCGTTTTGAGAGAAACCCTTTTTTTTTTAGAGAAAATGTTTTCACACTGATAGCAAAAATATATATATTTGAGAGTTTTTTCAAAGTATTTTGAGAGAAATTTTTTTTCTCAGAAATAATTTTAAAAATGTCAAATTTATATTTGTTTATGTTCTATGAGAAAATACTTTCAAAACTTTTTTTAGTCCCAAATATTATTATTTTTTGCTATTGGTATGAAAACTTTTTCTCTCAAACTTTTTTTTTTCTCTCAGATCATTTATTTTCTCGCATGTAATAAAGACACAATTCTAGCTCCATATACATTTAGCAGTGCTTTTCTTAAGTACTTTAAACTCTGTTCATCTGCTGGAATAGTTGTCTTGTAGGTAAATTAATTAAATTAAAAAGAAAAATGATAATCATTCAAATATCAGACATTTCAGAAGAGTATCTATGCAGACTCTATGTAAGCACATGGCTGTCTCACACTGCAATGAAATTAAAACCATTATTTAAAATACATTTATTTATTAATTCAATGAAAAAGAGACAATGACATCTATGAACGCCATTTATTGGCTAATAAACTTTTCCATGGAAGGTAAGCCTTTCTGCCATGGTTGGAAAGATCATCATCTATTTAAGGAAATTTCATCCTGATGTTTTTTTTGTTGATATTTAATGCGAGTATGTCATACAAAGGCTTATATGCCCTGATAAAATGTCTATATTTCTTAGAGGAGCCCTTAAATAAGACTCCACTATGGCCATATTTATGTGTGCTTTTCTCTAGAATTTTTCAGAACATTAGTCTCTTTAACCCTCTGGTGCTGTTCAGTCTTGTTTGACCAAAACATTTTATGTTTACGTTTTTTTTAATAGAAATTTTACTTCATTGGAATGGTACGTAACTTAGTAAAGGTTTTGGCACTTGCAAAAATATTCAAAAAGGTTAAATAGTCCTGAAAAAACTCACACTTGTATTGTTATCGGACACAAATTTGCATTTCATCTAGTGGAAGCGTTTGGTACTGCGACCAAGCAACATCTCACTGAAAGCTCATTTTTTGAGATATCAACCTCAAATTAGGAACAAAACTTGTTTAGATTTATGGCTTTGATTTTCTTTCAGTTTTAGAGTAAAATGCGTTTTGGAAAATATATATTTCATATGAAAAAAAGTCTGCGCTCCAAAGACAGACTTTTATTAAGCTCCAAGCTCAAGCTCCATTAAAAGATTGATGACCGTTTAAGTTGGAAATTTTATTTTAAGGCTGAAAAAGTGAATAAATAGATTATAACTACTGCATAAACATAATTTAGTAACATAAAATCCTCTAAAAATATTAAATAAAGAATATAATCAAACTAAAATATAATCATTTGATTGACCAACAGCACACAGTACCAGAGGGTTTAAAATGATTTGTTTCTGTTGCTCTTTGTTTCTCAGATCTGTGACCTCCCGCTCAAGGTTAGTATCTGCAGTTTCAACCTCTGAATGCAAACACACACACACACACACACACACACACAAACTACAGGAAAAACCAGGTTTGCCGTGTTTCATTGCACAGGAACAGGGCGAATGATAATGTCCATCTGGTGGTGGGGGCCTTTTACACACTTCATGTAGTTCAATACGAAAGGAAGCTTCTGACTCTGGAGGCGCGGAAGCGGAGGCGACGAGGAAGAAGACGAGCAGGTGCGTGTGCATGATAAAAGCATTCGATGGGATTCGTTCTCTGAATGGCGTTTGAGTCGCAGGACTGTTCATGTACTGATTGAGATCTCCCACCTGAGCTGGTTATGAGCATTAACAAAAGACCATGTGCATGCAATGCTCACACTTTATATTAGGTGTCCTTAACTACTAGAATAATAAAAAAAATTGTACAATGTACTTAATGTGTTGATGTTGTATTGCGAAACACTTGTGCTTCTACTGATGTGGATACAGGTCAGATTTGGACAGGTTTAATGGCATGAGTAGGTCAACAGTGTAATTATAGATGTAATTACAGAAATTAGTTACAGCTGTGATTACATGCAGGCATTTTTTAAATATAAGTACAGTTTAAAAACATTTACACAAAATGATTAAATTAAATGTTAGTACATACAGTAGTACTGTAGTTAAAGACACTTAAGATAAAGTGGGACTGACACGTTTTACTATGTCCAGTTTGAGAAGCTGAGATCCAGACTCAACATTTTGTTTAATTTGTTTACTAAAAATGTCCAGCATTTGATATACATAGATCACACCAGAATTCATTCATTTTTGTTTTGTTTTGTTTTCTCTGACTTATCTCACATCTCAAATCACCATTCATTTTATAGTGGAAATTACAATTTTTAAAATATTTTTTTACAATTATATAGCTAGCATTTTCTAAATAAATACAATTAAATTATATTTTCTCACTTTTTGCAAGTACAGCTAGATAAAAAAAAAAAATATAAAAAAAAAAAAAAATCAAATCAACTGTTCACATAGGTGATATTTAACTTTATTTAACTTTATTTTCTTCACGTCTCATATTTCATCCCAAACTCTGACACTAATGTCTGCTTGGTATGTACATTACCTTTTGATAACAATTTTAATTATAATAATGAAACATTTAGTTTAAATAGTTAAAATGTTGATTTTTTGGGGTGGATAGTTAAAATTTTGTAATCTAATACTTTGTTTAAATTGTAAAATCTACATTAAGACATTTAAAAACCAGTAAATGAAAGTGATGAAAGCATGATAAAAAAAAAAAAAATTATAGTGACCTTGAAAAAATAAGATCTTTTAGTTTAAGTTAACCGCAACAAGCATATCAAGCAAGTCTGTCTGTCTGTGATCTGACTGATCAAAGTTTGGTCGAGATACAGCCTCTGGACCAATTTGGGGTTGACATTATTAAGTTTGTGACATCATAACTTTTGAACAAAGATGAATATAATAATTTGCTTCAGTCATTTCTGTACGGCTCGGTCCAAAGATCATCTGAGACGATTTTCCTAAGAATTGGACAAAATTTCTCCAGGAGGAGTAGTGAAAACTGAATATTGTTCTTTTCAAAATGACAACTATTGTAATGGGCGAAGTCTTAATGTAAGATATTGAATGTGATCAACATGAAGAGAGTAATCTGCTGAACTAAATCTAGAACTGAGGGTTCAAAAGTTACACCCATTTGAAATTTTGATTTGGCGCTATAGATTTGGTCGTAGAGACCCCAAAATTGGTCAGATTGCTATTCATTACCTTCACTACAAGTGTGCCAAATTTCATCATTTTCCGAATGTACTGTTGCCATTGATTCCCATTAAGGAGGAATAATCGTGTCCTTAACGTGACCAGGCCTTAAATCTTAAAATCCATAATGAAAGTGCACCAGACACCATAACAGGATAAGCTTTAGTCAACCTTTAACATTAATACTACTAAAACATTAGAATAAACTATAAATAAATTAATGCACATTCCAAAACCAATCAGATTGTTGAAAATTTGCATGCATGTTCATCACTCTAAATGAGAAAAAGTCAATATTAAGGAAAACATCAAAGGTTAACCAGCATTTCTTTAAGCTTTAAGCTTCTGAGCAAATGTTAGCTCACCACCTCAGTGAAAACTAGTCCTGATACTGATGATAGCTCATTTTAAATATCTGATGTGTGTTTTCAGGCCTCAAACCCTCTCAATCCCCTCACATCAGTGAGGATGAGGACGGGCTGGAGGAAGAGACCGAGCTGAAATCATCTCACACACAGTCAAACCCTGCGCTGGAACAACGCTCACAACCCAGAGTCAATCTGCTCCACATTCTCCAGCAGGGATGGGACCTCAGGTCAGTGTGGACACACAGAATTATGGGTAATCAGTCGGCCCCTTACAGAATCTAAACTTTTTGCTAATTTTCTGTGCACTGTAAAAAAACAAAAAAAACAAAACAAAATTGAAGTTGTAAAAAGCAAAGACTATAGGAGATAATACTCTTTTAGTCTTTCTACTTCAAAATGTTCCAACAGAAAAATGGTTTCAAAGTAAATCCTAGCACTTTTTTCCAGTGTACGGAGAGATATGGTATGTATTTCTGTAGAAAGCTTTTGAGTTTGATAAAATCAGCAGCTGTAATGTACCATCTTGCCCTCTTGACTGCATATATCTACATTTAGCAGTGCTTTTCTTAAGTACTTTAAACTCTGTTCATCTGCTGGAATAGTTGTCTTGTAGGTAACCATATTTGTGTAAAAAAGTAAATAGAAAAATGACAATCATTCAAATATCAGACATTTCAGAAGAGTATCTGTGCAGACTCTATGTAAGCACATGGCTGTCTCACACTGCAATGAAATTAATACAATTGAAACCATTATTTAAAATACATTTATTTATTAATTAAATGAAAAAGAGACAATGTACATCAATAAACATCTAAATAAATCTAAATGTACCCAAGTTTGCCAAAAGGTTAATTTTGTCTAAACATATACAATTTTTTTAAAGCAAGATACATTTATTTAAGAACCAAAGTGACAAGAAATGACTAGAAATGAAGTTTTCTAAGTTTTTGCTTAAAGGGATACTTCACCCAAAAATGAGCCCATGATTTACTCATCCTCAAGTCATCCTAGATGTATATGACATTCTTCCTTCAGACGAATACAATCAGAGTTACATTAAAACATGTCCTGGCTCTTCCAAGCTTTATAATAGCTGTGAATGGAGGGTGAGATTTTGAACCCCATAAAAGTGCATCTATCCGTGATAAAAGTGCATCTATCCATCATAAAAGTGCATTTATCCATGATAAAAGTGCATTTATCCATGATAAAAGTGCATCTATCCATGATAAAAGTGCATCTACCCATCATAAAAGTGCATCTATCCATCATAAAAGTGCATCTATCCATCATAAAAGTGCATCTATCCATGATAAAAGTGCATCTACCCATCATAAAAGTGCATCTATCCATCATAAAAGTGCATCTATCCATCATAAAAGTGCATCTATCTAGTGTTGTCACGGTACCAAAATTTCAGTATTCGGTACCGATACCAGTGAAAATCCACGGTTCTCGGTACCAATTTCGGTACCATAGTGCTAGAAATCGATAAATTCTTTGCTGATACTTCCTCGTCATCATGGAGAGCGCAGTTCGCACCGTTTCAAAAATAGTCGATCTCCGAATGCGAACGAACTTACTCTGAATTTTAGTAGGCCTATTGTTTTTATATGAGGATCCTTTTTCAAATACAAGGTCAATATTGATTTTCACTAACGACAAAACAACAAATTATCCGTGAATTTATATGGAACTAATCTTTACAAGCTTTCCATCTTACTCTCCTCATGTACAGTAACGTAACGTTGCATTCGGAGATCGACAAGTTTCTCCTTTCCACAAGCGCTTTCTCTCCCGTGGCGTCTGTCGTTGCTATGCAAACATGAACATAGGCGCTCCTGGAAAAACCATAGACAGTATATAAACGGGAAAAACGAGCGCGCCGCGTCGCTCCTAATATGAGAGATTTGGAATAACGAATCTGCAAAAACCGCGCTATGTGAACGGCCACTTATGGCAGCGTGACATTAGCCTAATCCAAAATATTTCCATAAGTGTCTCTTTCCTCCTTTCTTATCAACAAGTGGATTTACAGCCACCACATCAGCAGCACCGCCGGTCGCCATGTCTCAGCGCTTTAATAAAGAGGACCCGCAACTGCACGCGCTCAGTGCATGCATGCGCATCAAGGAACCGGGTTTGAACGGGTCCTCGGTACCACCGGTACTTAAGAAAACTTGGTACCGTGACGTTTACATTTTTTTAGTACCGACTTGGTACCGAAGTACCGGGTCTTTTGACAACACTACATCTATCCATGATAAAAGTGCATCTATGTGCATCTATCCATGATAAATTGCATCTATCCATGATAAAAGTGCATCTATCCATGATAAAAGTGCATCTATCCATCATAAAAGTGCATCTGTCCATCATAAAAGTGCATCTGTCCATCATAAAAGTGCATCTGTCCATCATAAAAGTACATCTATCCATCATAAAAGTGCATCTGTCCATCATAAAAGTGCATCTGTCCATCATAAAAGTGCATCTATCCATCATAAAAGTGCATCTGTCCATCATAAAAGTGCATCTATCCATCATAAAAGTGCATCTATCCATCATAAAAGTGCATCTATCCATCATAAAAGTGCATCTATCCATCATAAAAGTGCATCTATCCATCATAAAAGTGCATCTGTCCATCATAAAAGTGCATCTATCCATCATAAAAGTGCATCTATCCATCATAAAAGTGCATCTGTCCATCATAAAAGTGCATCTATCCATCATAAAAGTGCATCTATCCATCATAAAAGTGCATCTGTCCATCATAAAAGTGCATCTGTCCATCATAAAAGTGCATCTGTCCATCATAAAAGTGCATCTATCCATCATAAAAGTGCATCTGTCCATGCGTCATTTCTCTGTAAAAATTCTGGTTTTAGACGTCTAATTCATGACTGGTGTTTTGCTCTATCCTCTGTGCTTCTGCGTTCATCATTACATCATGCATTGGGTCAGAGGTCACTCTTCTACCGTAAATCGATGCGTATGGCCGTCTGTCGGAAGCTAGTTATTTTAGTCGATAAAGTTTAATACAAAACACAATCAGTACCTGAGCTGTCAGCTGTGACGTAGAAACCCGTCCAAAAACACAAGCACTTGTTTCTCATCATGTAAAACTCTGATTAAAGGGACAGTTGACTCAGAAATTATCATTCTGTCATCATTTTCTCTCCCTCATGTCATTCCAAACCTGACTTTCTTTCTTCTGTGGAACATAATAAGATATTTTGAAGAATGTTTTCAAATGTGTTTGGTTTCCACTGCATGGAGAAAAACAAGACCAAATATTCTCAAAATATCTTTTATTTTCCAGAGAAGAAAAACATGAAGGTGACAAATTTTCATTTGTGGGTGAACTATTCCTTTAAAAAAAAACCTTTCCTTTTATTGCGTCTGGTTGGGATACGCTGTTATGGTCTCCGATTCATTTCAATTACACAATTCAGGAGTTAGTCATGTGTTTCGATCTCAATGAAGAGAACTGACTCTCGAGAGTCATTTTAAATCACACTCTGGTTTGCATCACACACACACACACACACTCATTTGCATCTGCTCGCCGTGGTGTCCTTTTCATCCAGCGCTACTTTCACTGACTCCTCACAGTGTAATTCACACAGGAACTGGATTCCTGCAACCCTGACCTCGCTCTTATTGGCCGCCTAATTGCTGGAGTCAGACTGTCTTTCCTTTGTTTAACATTTTGCAGGAGTCCTGGAAGCAGTTGAAACATATTCCCTCCCCCTTCACGTTATGCAATAGCCCTACAAAAATATTTAGACCTGCTCTTTTCATACGCTGACATTAATGAGTATTACATACTCCTGTCCAAAGTGCAATAAAGATTCCAGTTTCCTCTCGACTCGCAGTCCAAGAGCCTGAATTGTAATTTGAGCAAGGAATTATAATGACATGTCTGAGTTTGTAGAAATTCCTCTGCGCCTGCCAGGGCCGAGAAGGGACCGGGGCCGCTACAGTACAGTATATCATTGTTTACGTGCGACGGATTTTTCCGAAACATTTCTTTTCCCTTTCGTCGCACTTTCCTTTCTTATCTCCTCGTCACTCAGAGCATGTAAATAGTTCATGGTTGTTGGAGCAGCGTTTCTTGTTGTTGTGTGTGCAGGAACATGTACAGCACAGCCATCCGTTCGCCACAACTAAACTATTGCCTCAAATTATGGACTGAAAGTCGAAAATGTTGCTTTTAAATTAACCTAAATATTTTGGAGTACCCCAACTTACATACAATATACAAAATACAACTTACATACAATATTTTTCTTTTAAATTGTTGTTTAACCCTAAGTCTGACTGATAGTTTAGACTGTTTTATCAAGTAAAAGTCTTTCAGTATAATTGTACAAGCGTCCTCCTTCAGCTCGAGCTTCACGAGTCTTTCTGTGTCAAATCTGCCCTGATTTATCAAGGAAACGCAAGAATAACTTTGATATTGTTAGTAATATTTCAGCTGGACTGAAGCAGCTTCGCTTTACTTGATTATCATACATCATTTATTATCATAATCATGAGTATCAAATATGATCATCAGGCTTTTGAGGAAGGTTTATTTGTTCATCTCTCAATCATCATTATATTGCATTGCATTATATGATTTAAAACTACAGAGATTTGATCATAAACTAAGCATTTAAATATCAGCTTACTAAGACATTATTGGCAGAATTGATATTTATATGCATTTTCTGCAAGTATCTGCTATACTTTTATAAAGATCTCATTGATCACAAGCATTAGAATTTCTTACTTTTTACGCATATTAATATCAGCATCTTGCATATTTTTGTTCACTTTGGGCCTGTGAATAAAACTGAGATTTTTTTTCCTCCATATTCTCACTATATCCGATTATATGAGCCATAAAAGCCTGATGCTTTAAATATGATACTCAGCAAAAACACATAAACTTTTATGTATATGTCCTGCAGGCTTTACATGGTTAATTATATTGACCCCTGCATAGAAGATTCAGCATGTGATATTGTTGATCAGTGTAATATTTCAAACACACTGTCTCGAGTGGGTGCTGTAAATACAAAGAGAGGCTTTAAAAGAATTGTTCACCCAAAAATGAAAACTCTGTCATCATTTACTCACCCTCAGGTTGTTCCAAACCTCTTTGACCAAACCAAACTTCTGTTGAACATAAAAGAAGATATTTTAAAGAACGTTGGTAATCAATCAGTTGATTGTAGCCATTGATTGACTTCCATAGTATGAAAAAAAAATACTATGGAAGTCAATGGCTACCATCAAATTCTAAACATGAATGTTTTTTGCATCCTTCGTTTGTTCTGCTCTTTTACGCTGTGGTGTTCTGTGCAGTAAAGTGCAAGCCCGCATGGCGTTCTCCTCGTACCTGCAGCGTGTGCACCTGCGCTTGCTGTCCGAGAGCAGAGCCCACAGAAGCCCGGCCTGGACGCAGAAGGAGCACGATCAGATGGTACATTTACTCAAATATCTGTTTCACATACAGAAACTGACACATGTAAGTCTTGCACAATTATAGTATTAGCTCCCTCCCAAAATGAGCATTCTGTCATCATTTAATGTTGTGGGTCAATTTGACCCGCATGATTTTTGAGTTGTCAGAAATGCTGGTTAACCTATGATGTTTTCCTTAATATTTAGTGACTTTTCCTCATTTAGAGTGACGAACATGCATGCACATTTTCAACACTCTGATTGGTCTTGGAATGTGCATTCATTTATTTATAGTTTATTGTAATGTTTTAGTAGTATTAATGTTAAAGGTTGACAGCTTTTACCTCATGGAGTGATTTTTGGAGAATTGTATTGAATCCAATTAGGGTCAATTTGACCCACACCATAAAAATGACTTTATTCTGTGAAAAATGAAATAAGATTTAAGTTGCCCTTTTCCATACAGTTAAATTATACCATCAGTCCCCAAAAGATTGCAGAAAAAAATCACTACAAAAGATATATGAAAAGATCACTTATGATGATATTGTCAACACAAAATTATTCAAAATTATTGTTTTTAATGATTCTGAAATAAGTCTCTTTTGATCACTGCTTTTATTTCATCAAAATGCAGTAAAAACAGTAACATTTTGAAATATTAATTTATATTAACTGTTTGCTACTTTAATCTATTTAAAAATGTAATGTATTCCTGTGATTGAAGCTGATTTTTCAGCAGCCATTACTCCAGTCTTCAGTGTCACATGATCTTTTAGAGATTAAACATTAAACAATCCTAATTATCCCAAACATTTGATCTGTAATGTATACGAGTCATATTATAGTTTTGTGTTGGGGACACAAAATGTAAGCCGTTATTCCCTGATATTCTTCCCCTTCACTGCAGCTTCTAAGTTGATTATTGCCACACCTTAAAAAATGTGCATATATATATATATATATATATATATATATATATATATATATATATATATATATATATATATATATATATATACCCTGGTGTGCTAAAAAAGGTAAATATGGGAATATACTTCAGAGATATTTTATTAATAAAAAATTCTAGGGGTATGAATAATTGTGGCCAATGTGTTTTGGAGAAAATCATTTGTTTCATAATGTGAGTTTCCCCCACTTTCAATTCTTTTACTTTCAATTCTTTTACTCGGTTACATTTTTACCAATTTTTTGAATGAAAGATCAAAAGGATAAACGATGCAGATTTATTTTTTACAGCCATTTTTTATCATATTTACCAGGGGTATGATTAATTCTGAGCATGACTGTATATATTTTTATATATATATATATATATATATATATATATATATATATATATATTTATTTGCAATAATAGCAGTACAAAATTGTATATCAAAGCAATCTGACAAATACCTAAATTTTAACTTTTTCGTCTGCATAAAACATAATTAATTTGATATCAAAATGAGAGTAAGTGCGAGGTTCATCTCGAACAAAGAGGTCAGTGTCACCTCACACTTCATGAGATATCTGGTCCTGCTCACTGACATGTTTATCAGTATAATATACATATAATGAGTATAATATCATATGTTTATTAGTGTATTAGTTCATGTATTAATGTGAGAGCCTAAAGCGTTTGTGCTGTTGACTGTGTGCTTGTGCAGGAGCTGGTTGTTCGCTTCCTCCAGAGAGCCAGTAGTAATCTTCATCAGGACATGTGTGTGAACGTGCCGAGCCGTCAGCTCGACCTACAGGACCGTCAGCGCATCCTCTCACATCAGCTGGCCAACTTCATTCATCTCTATAATGAGGTGTGTGCATCAGCCGGCCCATTATACAGAGGAGAAATTAATAAAATAAAGTTAAACTTAAAAATTAGAAAACAGCAGTGTAGAATCACAAACTTTGAAAGATGAAAGTGCAGATAAATGGAGTTCTACGAGTTTCGTCAGTGACTGACAAAATGGGGGTTTCGCTAGAGAGCCCTATCACCTTTGAATTATTAGAAAACGAGCCAATAGTATGAAAATAGCATGGGTCTGCGGAATTTGCATCGCGAACTCCGCCCCACCGCGTGGGTATAAAAGCGACCAATCTGCCAATCTCGCATTATGTTTCTGCTTGGAGCCAAAGTGTTTATGTGCTTCTCTTCGCCTTCATCAAGAGAAACGAGCGTCTCTCTTCAGTCGATGTTGGTGTGACGGCGCGTTTCAGCGGGTTCACGGTCCTGCTGCTCGACTGTGCATTGACTTTGCACACTACTCGTGTTCTCCCCTGGGTGCTTCGCTGAGAGAGCTTTTCTTTTTCTAAAAGAGCTGCAAGAGCTGTCAATCTTCTTCAAGATGTCTCGCCCGTGTGTTTCTGGTTGTGGGCGCATGAGCCATCTGCCTGACGATCACGAGCGCTGCCTCGCGTGTTTGAGCTGTAATCATGCTCAGGCAGCGCTCATGGATGAGTCATGTTCTCACTGCGGATGTGGATGAGTCATGTTCTCAACTTTGGCTGGTTGCCAGGATCTGTGGGTTACGTTGTGGAACAACCCGACAAGTCTTCCTCGGGCCACGCCCCCCTCCACATCGTAAGCCGTTTCATTCGGGGCTCCGGCGGATGACGACATGTCGCTCACAGCATCACAAGGCGGGCTTGATTTCTCTGGAGATGAGGATTCTGCTGCGTTGCCTCCCTCGGGAGTGCCAACGTTGCCCGAGTCTGATCCAAAGCTGACGGCCAAGCTTGCCCGGGCAACTGAGAGCATCGGGCTTGAGTGGCGGCTGCCGCCCTCCCCTGAGCGCTCAAGGGTGGACGATTGGTTCCTTGGGGCGGCGCGTGCTGGCTGTTCCCGGAGGTGCATCAGGAAGTCACCAGGTCGTGGAAGTCCCTGTTGACTTCTCGCTGCCCGGCGGCTTCCTCCGGCTTCTCTGCCCTCAACGTCGCGGCGGCCAAAGGGTACACTGGGGTCCCCCTGGTGGAGTGCTCTGTTACGATGCAGCTTTGCCCGCAGAGCGCCTCCACCTGGCATGGCAACACGAAGCACCCCTCCAAGGCCTGTAGATTTTCCACCACCCTCGTGGCGAAAGCCTACAGAGCTGCGGGGAAGGCCGCCTCTGCCTTGCATGCCATGGCCATCCTTCAAGTCCATCAGGTGAAGGTGCTCAGGGACATGCACGAGGGCAGGGCTGACCCAGGGCTCATGCAAGAGCTGCGCACTGCAACCGACCTCGCCCCACGGGTGACGAAGGTCACTGCGCATTCTCTGTGTCAGGTGATGTCCACATGTGTGGTCCAGAAACGAGAGGCTGAGGGAACCCGTTTCCTCAACTCTCCCATATCCCAGGCTGGGCTCTTCGGCAGTGTGGTCGAGGACTTTGCCCAACAGTTCTCAGCCGCCCAGAGGCAGACTGAGGGGATTAAGCACATTCTGCCCCGACGGCCGGCTGCTGCCTCCACCCAGCCGTCGGTTCAGCCTCTTCAGTCTGCTTCCCGCCGAGGGTGACCTCCAAGAAGGAGGTCGCAGGAAGGAGGCACAACCCGGCTCGGAGTTAGGGCTCAGTTCTTCCCGGGAGATGGTGGCAGGACCACTCCTTCCCACGGTGGAGGGCCAGGGGAGAATCTTTTGTTCTTCCTTCCCCCGCCACTGGCCTCACGGTCGGCGGTACCCTAAAACTGTTAAAGAAAGAACTGACACCCCTTCCCCCGAGCCCCAAGAGGCCGCGGCTGCAACGCTGCAATGCAAAGTGTGCAACGCTATGCCTCGCCCCTCTCGTCCCCCTCTGTCGCCAGGCCCCTGTCAGAGCAGGCTGCCGTGGAACGCTCGTCCTTCCCTGGCCTCTTCTGTCAGGACGCGGAACTTGACCACGCCCCCACACCGGGACGCTATGCCTCCCATGTCTGGGCCGTTCGTTCCGTTTCGCTGCCCCATCGTGGGTACGCCTGTAGTTCAAATGACCCCGCTGGTTCAGTCCATGGGAGCCTGGCTAGAGCTTCCCAACCTGTCCCGCTGGCTCGGCTATGCGATTTAGTTCACACTGTCTACTCCCCGATTTCGGGGGTCCGCTTTACCATGGTGGGCGGCAATACCCCTGTCATGCATGCAGAGGTCGCGACCCTACTGGTGAAGGGTGCGATCGAGCCCTTCCCTCCAGCCGAGATGAAGTCCGACTTCTACAGCCCCTACTTCATTATACCCAAGAAAAGCGGTGGGTTACGACCAATCCTGGACCTGCACGCCTTGAACCGAACTCTTCACAGGCTTCCATTCAAGATGTTGACAGTCAAACGCATTTTCTAATGCGTTCGTCCGTCGGATTGGTTTGCAGCGATCGACCTGAAGGACGCGTACTTTCATGTCTCCATTCCTCCTCGACACAGACCGTTTCTACGGTTTGCTTTCGAGGGGCAGGCCTACCAGTACGCGGTTCTAACGCGGTTTAACCTTTAAAATAGCATTTTAAAAAAAGGTTTTATTTTCCCTTTCCAATTTGCTTTGGCATTTTGGAAGAGGTTTGAAGTTGTATATAAGCATTGAGCAGTTGTGCCTTGCTGTGTGTTTTGGGTGGTTGCTAGGGTGCTGCTAAATGGTTGCTACGGTGTTCTAAGTGGTGGGTATTGCTGAGTTCTTTATATATTATTGTTGGTGATTTTTAAGGCATTGCTAAGAGGTTTTTGCTAAGGTATTCTGAGTGGTTGCATGGCAGTTGCTAATGTGTTTATAAGTGTATTTTACTATAGGCAGCTGATTGACAGATAGATATATAGAAGGACTGTGCCAAGTTAATGGCTGGATGTTGATAGAAAAAAAATATATATATATGATTTTAAATATCATGCGTGAAATTGAATTACCTTCATAATGGTCCTAACTTTAGGAAAGAGTGGCTGACGATTATTATTATGTTTGTATTGTTTTACAATCAAGATAAAGTTCGACTTTCAAAGAGATTTTTATTCATTTAAATTTGTTTTCTTTTCATTTATTTCTTTTCATTTAAATAATGCAGTGCCAACTTCTGTATATTGGACCTAACAAAAAATGTTGCATCACACAGGCATGAGTTTCCATGTTAATTCTTCTTCTTCACCTATGACTGATTGATATGATGTACTGAATATTTCACCTTTCACCAAAATTATCCATTTTTTATATCAAATCGCTGTTATCCTACTGATTTCAGTTGAATATGTAGTGGCTTTAATGCAATGTTTTGTCACATCCAACATTCAGTAACAATCTCTTTTGTTTTAATAGAAACATGTCTCGTTGTAATTGTACACACATGTATCCTGTGATAATGTATCCATACATGTTGCTGCGAATCCTTTGCCAATTATACAGTGGATATAAAAAGTCTACACACCCCCATTAAAACAGCTTGTTTTTGTGATGTAGAACATGAAACAACATAAATCATAGCAGAACTTTTCACCTTTAATGTAAAACTTACGACCCGTGCAAGTACTGAAAAACAAATTGACACCTTTCAGAGATTTATACTTTAAAGGTGCATAAGTTCTGATAGGATTTGTTTTCGTTTCATTTTTTACATCACAAAAAAAACAGCTGTTTTATATGGAAGCGTGTTACCGCCACAGAATAAAAAATAAAAAAGGTAATTGGGAATTTTTATATCACAGTTCTGACTTTTTTTCTCACAATTGCGCAATTGCGAGTAATATAATCAGAATTGCGTGATATAAAGTCGCAATTGTGAGTTATAAAGTCAGAATTGCGTGATACAAAGTCGCAATTGTGAGTTATAAAGTCAGAATTGCACGATATAAAGTTGCAATTGTGTTATAGTCAGAATTGCGTGATATAAAGTCGCAATTGCGAGTAATACAATCAGAATTGCGTGATGTAAAGTCGCAATTGCGAGTAATAAAGTCAGAATTGCGTGATATAAAGTCGCAATTGTGAGTTATGTCAGAATTGCGTGATACAAAGTCACAATTGTGAGTTATAAAGTCAGAATTGCGTGATACAAAGCCGCAATTGCGAGTTATAAAGTCAGAATTGCGTGATACAAAGCCGCAATTGCGAGTTATAAAGTCAGAATTGCGTGATATAAAGTCAGAATTGTGTGATATAAAGTCAGAATTGCGTGATATAAAGTCAGAATTGTGAGATATAAAGTCAGAATTGCGTGATATAAAGTCGCAATTGCGAGTTATAAAGTCAGAATTGCGTGATATAAAGTCAGAATTGTGTGATATAAAGTCAGAATTGCGTGATATAAAGTCAGAATTGCGTGATATAAAGTCAGAATTGCGTGATATAAAGTCGCAATTGCGAGTTATAAAGTCAGAATTGTGAGTTATAAAGTCAGAATTGCGTGATACAAAGTCACAATTGCGAGTTATAAAGTCAGATAAAGTCAGAATTGTGAGATAAAAAGTCGCAATTGTCTTTTAAAATGTTTTATCCTGTGGCGGAAACAATCTTCCATAGTTTTAACAGGGGTGTGTAGACTTTTTTTTAATATCCACTGTAACTGTGCAATTGTAAAATCAAGGCAACATGACCCTAAAAATTAGTGTTAAAATCAGAGGGCCAAAAACAGAATAGAAAATGACCAGTTATTTCCATTTTGTGGAAAAGAATGGTACTAACATTATAAGTGGACCCCAGGGATCTGTATAAAATAAAACAAATGCAATGCACGACTTCTTTAAGTCAGCTTTGTTTAATAACCCTCAGGAAACCAAGCAAATGGTGGAGAGTTTGGACAAGATTCCCGATGAAGATCGCTGCATCAACTCAGATGTTTTCCAGGAGTTTATTCTGGAGGCGAGGTTGGTGAACACATCCTTTACTACGACACATGAGGAGAATGAGTTTCACACTGACTGTAGCTTCTGCCAGTGGCTTTTCAGTGGCCGTTTCTGCCTTTTCTTCCAGTGAAAGTGACTTGGAGGAAATCCTTACGTTCTACACTCAGAAGAATAAGTCTGCCAGTGTGTTTCTGGGCACTAGCAGAGTCAAGAGGAGCAGCGATGAGAACGGAGAGAGTGAGCGACATTTCCTCATGTTTTACACCACACATGCCATCTCATCAGCCACGCGTGAAGTATGATACAACACATGCTTCAATAACAGATGGTGGTCTTAAAGGGACAGATCACCCAAAAGTGCTAATTCTGTCATAGGGTTGGTTATTGTTGGAATTTTGAGGATTCCGATTTCGATTCTGCTTATCGATTCCGATTCTTATCGATTCCTAATTTCGATTCCAATAAGGTAAAAACAAAACCTTAGATATCACATTTAGTCTTATTGCAAAACATTTAATTGTAGCTGAATATCATGAACAAAAATCAACAAAGTAAAGAACACTTACACAAGGAACGTTGGCCTGTGGTTTAATATATCTCTGATTGTATTCGTCTGAATAATGTCATATACACCTAGGATGACTTGAGGGTGAGTAAATCATGGGCTAATTTTCATTTTTGGGGGAACTATCCCATTAAGGTCAAACTTCATCTTTGTGAGGAACAGACTGACGGCCATTGTTCACTGATAGTCTTCCCTTGCGCCACGGCTCTGAAAACTCATTCTCCATCACACATATGCACATATGCGTGTCAAGTTCAGACGAGGGCATTTTGGTGTGACATCAAACATTACACGCCGTTTTTCAATGTTAACATGATCGCAAATGAGATTTTAGAGTTTGACAGACAGGAATATTATATGTCAATAACAACAATATAAAAATATAATCTGCTCACCCTCATAGTTTTTACTGCTTCATATTTCTGCGGAAACAGTGAGACACTACTAGTCTGGGGTAAGTAAGATTATCAAAAAAAGATTATCAACAACACATTAAATTGTTCAAAAGTGATAGTAAAGACTTTGATAATGTTACACAAGATTTCTATTTCAAATAAATTCCGTTCTTTTGAACTTTTTTATTCATCAAAGAATCTTGAAAAATAAAATGTATGATGGTTTCCACACAAATATGAAGCAGCTCAACTGTTTTCAACACTGATAATAATCATAAATGTTTCTTGAGCATCAAATTATCATATTAGAGTGATTTCTGAAGGATCATGTGACACTGAAGGCTGGAGTAATGATGCTGAAAATTCAGCTTTGATCACAGGAATAAATTACACTTCATTATACTGTATATTCACATAGAAAACAGCTGTTTAATATTGTAATAATATTTCACATTATTAATGTTTTTATTGTGATGCGTAATGTCTTTGTGAGCAGAAGAGACTTCTTTAAAAAAAACTTCGTTATTATTCTAAACTTTAGAAACAGTAGTGTGAAATGTTATGAGAAAAAGATATGTACATGTATGAGAATATGCACAGTTTTTCACACTGTTTGTTTTTTCAGCATGTAATAATTAACAGCTAATAACACACTCATTATTCTCTTTTTCATGAAGCAGCTGCATGTATCAACATGGCCGCCTCTGGTGGTTTAGAGAATGCAGATGCAATCAGCAAGACCCAAATAACAGACAGTACCGCAACTCTAACAGAAGACCAGGGTCAAAGTAATGCAACCCAAAGCTCGGGAAACTGCAGCACAACCAAACACGCTAACAAAAGCAAATGCAACTCCCTGCAAAATGGACACCTCAGAAACAAAAGACAAAGTGGAGACGGCACCGTTACCGAAGCGCCAGCCAACGCTTCGACTGAATCGAGAGTGCTGCGAGATAACACGAGCAAGACTCACACTTCTGTGGTCAGGAACAGGAAAGCTCTGCTGAAAGCGGCGTACGCTCCAGCTTTAGACTGTGAACAGATTGTCTTACAGCACTGTCTCCCAGATCCTCCGCCGTACGTCGAGCCTCCTCCACATCCACTGGCCAACAGCTCCCGCACCATCACTCCTCCACCGCCTGCGTGTGTCACATGGGCCTCGGCTCGCAACCAGTCCGCAGACACCTTCATGCCTCCAGCCGGTCACGTGTGCAGCCTGAGATCAGCTCGGCTGTCCTCTGCAGGACACGGTAATCTGACCAGTGCTCGAACACTCAAGAGAACAGCCATTGCTCAGTTAAACCCAAGACTTGCTTCTCGCTCGTTTTGGGGTGCCTTGTTTTGTTCAAGCATGTCATGGTTATCTGACCACACTGCAAAAAAAATGCTTTTCTTACTCGGGGCCCTATCTTACACCCAGCGCAATTGACTTTGTACACCGACGCATGTATCATTCCTATTTTGCACCCGACGCACAGCAGACTTTTCCCTCCACAGACGCACGTCGGTAAATTAGGGAATGAACTTGCGCTCCCAGGGGCGGTTCAGCGAAAAGAGGAGGCGTGTTCCGGCGCAAACGTTCCCTGGTGCTATTTTGCAGTTTAAGAAAACAATTCCGCCACTGACCAGGAAAAACCTACCCTAAAGTCAGTGTCGCGTTCAGATGCTATTTTAAGGGCGCATGCTTGGCCATAATGTAGCGTGTGCACAACGCACATACACTTTGCTTCTCTCATCTACATAGACACAGCAGTTCACATTTTTGCAAACCATACACTATTACAAGGAAAAATATTCCACACGAGGGAATAAATCTAGCTTACACATTTACCCAAATTATTCAGGCTAATTGTAGTAATGACGGATTAAACCTGTTTGACCAATAGTGGCAAGACACAGGTATATAAGGACACCTGACAAAGTGTCTTTTACGGCCCTGACGAGAACGTCGGTCTCCTCGGCTGTGAACCGCTCCTGGCGTGCGCCTGGCAAATCCGCCGTTATAATAGCAATCCGCCATGGAACAAGCGCGCCTGCTCTTAAAGGGAATGTGAGATGACGCTCTGATTGGTTTATTTCACGTTACGCCCAAACCACACCTATGAGTAATGAAGCTACTTCAGACCAACCCATTTTAGATTTGCGTCGGGCGCAAGAGTCATTTATCCCGCCGGTATAATAGCAACAGCGCCCGAGATCCGCCCACAAAGTTACTTGCGTTTCGCGCTTGATACTTGTGTTTCAGATCGTTAAAATAGGGCCCTGTGTGTTTTTGTCTTGTTTCCAAATATCCAAAAAAAATCTTGAATAAAGATGCATTTACTAAAGTAGTAAAAGGCCATAAGATATTATGTCTTGTTTTCTGGGGAAATAAATTAAAGTGAGTTTTTGCTTAAAACGAGCAAAATTATCTGCCAATGGGGTAAGAAAATGATCTTGTTTCTGTTTGAATTAAGATTATTTTTCTGACCCCATTGCCAGATCACTTTTCTTGTTTTAAGCAACAACTCACTTTTTGATATTTGGAAACGACAAAAATACTAAGTAAGAAAAATATTTTTTTTGCAGTGCAGAGCTTAAACACTAATTTTTTAAAGCTCATCAGCTTTAATGCACTCAAATCTGTCTAATTTCAAACTTTTGTCGTTTTGGTTTAAATGACAAAAAGAAGTATTCAAAAAAAAATTGCATTTAACTTACAATCTGCTAATGAGTGGAAAATATGTTAAAATACTCCACTTAATGTCAAAGAACTTTACATAAATAAGCTTTTTTTCCCCCACAAAATCTGTAATTTTCTGTAATGTTTCTCCGGTAATCTGACCACAGCTCAAACACTCAGCAGACGGAGAACACGGCCCTCATTTTGGGGTGCCTGATTTGTTCTAGCATGTCACTTTCTCACTAAATATGATATGTATTTTGTACACTTTTTTATATATATATATATTTATTTATTTATTTTATTTTTTGGTCTAAACATTCTTAAATCAAGATACAGAAGTGAGTTTATTAGGGCTGTAACGATCCCCTCATGTCACGATTCGACACGTATCACGATACTGAACTCACGATACGATATTATTGCGATACTCCAAGACATTTGATAAAAGGTTAACAAAAAATGAACTGTTGATAAAAATGCTAAATTTGGTTTTACATTGTGGGTGTAAATGAATAGGCTTGGACTTGGTGCTGAAACCCAAAGCACAGGACAATAGAGACACCAGAATAACAATATTCATGATTCTGAAGATGAAAATACTGAATTATTGTAGATGAATATGCTTGTTCTGTCACTGACTAGATATATTTAAAATAATATAGGCCACTTTTACTGGTAACATCAGATATTCGGCATTATCAGGACACACAAATATTCCCCCATTGCATTATTATACATTATATATATAGTAGTTTAATGTAGTGCTGACACTAAAACTCTGAAAATGTGAATTCCTCCTAATTTTAAACTTGTCTTGTTTCAACTCCTAATTTTTCTCACACAGTAATTTTCATTTTCAGTGAACTATCCACAATACATATTGATGCATTTTTGTATAGCACTATATTGTTACACCCTGAGAGTTTATGGTTAAAACAAGAAAACATATCTGCCATTGGAGTGAGAAAAATCATGTTAAATGTTAGAATCATGGCCAGTGACAGAAGAAAACGCAAACATTACAGAAAATTACAGATTTTGTGAGAGAGAAAAAAAAGCTTATTTGTTTGATTTTTTTTTGGACATTAAGTGGATTATTTGAACATTTTTTTCAACTCATTTGTAGATTGTAAGTTAAATAATATATATTATTTTTGAATACTTCTTTTTGTCATAAAACCGAAACGTTTGCAATTACACTGATTTTGTTATTTTGAAAAGTTAATGAGCTGAAAAAAACTGCGTGATGGAATGCTTTTATAGATATTTGTTTTAGTGCTGGGCAACGATTAATCGCATCCAAAATAAAAGTTTGTGTTTCTATAATATATGTGTGTGTACTGTGTATAATTAGTTTGTGTATATAAATACACACACATGTATATATTTAAGAAAAAATAGTTTTTTATATATGAAATATTTATATTTATATATAAAATAAAGTATATATGAATATGTATACAGTATATACATGCAAATATTTCTTGAATATATACATGCATGTGTGCGTATTTATATATACAAACTAATTATACACAGTACACACACATATATTATGTAAACACAAACTTTTATTTTGGATGCGATTAATCGTTGCACAGCACTATTTATTTTTTTATTTTTTTTACTTAGCATAATCAAAGATTAGGCATTTTCAGCAGGGCTGTGTATTTCTTCCCCTCCACCACTTCTGAAATGTCATTTGTGTTTGTGTGTACCTGAGGACGGTTTAAAAAGATGGACTGATTCTGGTTTTAAAGCGCTCGTGTTTTCCACATCCTCTTCATGTTTGTTGTTTGTTTGACTGTCAGTGATCCAGAAGGCCAGTGTGAGTAAGTCCAGGCCAGTTTCTGCTGGAGTGCTGAACGAGAAGGACTCGCTGTCGTCCCAGGCTCAGTGTAACCAGCAGGCCATCGTATCAGCTCTGAGGAAACTAGTGGAGAAGCAGGCGGCCCGCCAGTACAGCTCGTCCAGCCACATCAGCCTGCTCACACAGCACGTGAGTTATGAGCTACACAACTACACAACACGAGAGTTATGAGCTACACAACTACACAACACGAGAGTTATGAGCTACACAACTACACAACACGAGAGTTATGCCAGTACAGCTCGTCCAGCCACATCAGCCTGCTCACACAGCACGCGAGTTATGAGCTACACAACTACACAACACGAGAGTTATGAGCTACACAACTACACAACACGAGAGTTATGCCAGTACAGCTCGTCCAGCCACATCAGCCTGCTCACACAGCACGTGAGTTATGAGCTACACAACTACACAACACGAGAGTTATGAGCTACTCAAACACGTGAGTTATGATCTACACAACACGTGAGTTATGAGCTACTCAACACGTGAGTTATGAGCTACTCAACACGTGAGTTATGATCTACTCAACACGTGAGTTATGATCTACACAACACGTGAGTTATGAGCTACTCAACACGTGAGTTATGATCTACACAACACGTGAGTTATGAGCTACTCAACACGTGAGTTATGAGCTACTCAACACGTGAGTTATGATCTACTCAACACGTGAGTTATGATCTACACAACACGTGAGTTATGAGCTACTCAACACGTGAGTTATGATCTACACAACACGTGAGTTATGAGCTACTCAACACGTGAGTTATGAGCTACTCAACACGTTATGAGCTACACAACTACACAACACAAGAGTTATGCCAGTACAGCTCGTCCAGCCACATCAGCCTGCTCACACAGCACGCGAGTTATGAGCTACACAACTACACAACACGAGAGTTATGAGCTACACAACTACACAACACGAGAGTTATGCCAGTACAGCTCGTCCAGCCACATCAGCCTGCTCACACAGCACGTGAGTTATGAGCTACACAACTACACAACACGAGAGTTATGAGCTACACAACTACACAACACGAGAGTTATGCCAGTACAGCTCGTCCAGCCACATCAGCCTGCTCACACAGCACGTGAGTTATGAGCTACACAACTACACAACACGAGAGTTATGAGCTACACAACTACACAACACGAGAGTTATGAGCTACACAACTACACAACACGAGAGTTATGCCAGTACAGCTCGTCCAGCCACATCAGCCTGCTCACACAGCACGCGAGTTATGAGCTACACAACTACACAACACGAGAGTTATGAGCTACACAACACTACACAACACGAAAGTTATGAGCTACACAACTACACAACACGAGAGTTATGCCAGTACAGCTCGTCCAGCCACACCAGCCTGCTCACACAGCATGTGAGTTATGAGCTACACAACTACACAACACTACACAATAGGGGTGCGCCAAAATATCGATATGGCGATATCTCGCGATATTTTCTCCCGCGATCGATTCTCGATGCGCTTTTGCCAAGTATCGATATTAAAAGCCGTTAGGGCGGGCGTACACGGTGCGAGTTCGGACACTCGGGAGGTCGTGAGATATTGCACACGTTGCGAGTCAGTTTAACTGATAATCGCGTCAAAGCAGCTGGTACAAGGCACGACTGTCCTGCATGAATTTTATCCCAAGCCGGCAGCAATCACGTGGGCTTTCGCGCTAAACCGTCATGTTGCGAATGGGAGAGAGAGAGAGAGAAAAGTGTGTGTGTGTGTGTGTGACAGTGACAGTGTATGCGCACGCTGTATGGTTGCTGCCACTGAGGTATAGCCCCATCGACGTGGTTGTGTATGATTTGGCAATAGGGGACAGCTGGTGAAAAAACATGTTTAAAAATTATCGGGAGGTGCTCGTAACGTGCTCGGCTCGGCTTGTAATTCCTCTCACACGCTACGAGCCGCGACCATGCGAGCATCACCGATTCCACTCGATTTCTCCAGAGTGAAAAAAATCATCTGCAGCAAAACAAAAATAGTGTCTGTGACTGTTTTGTTGCAACTGATAAGACACAAGTTGTTTTTGTTATTGTGTTTCATCCAAAAACGAAATGGAGATTCATTTTCCTAATTAAAAAAAAAAAACTTTTTATTTCTTAAAACATGATATATTGTGAGTTATTACTGATAATATATCGATTATCGCAGTATCGCCATATCGTGATATTATCGGTATCGTGAACAATGTATCGCGTATCGTATCGTATCGTGAAGTACCCAGTGATTCCCAGCCCTACTACACAACACAAGAGTTATGAGCTACACAACACTACACAACACAAGAGTTATGAGCTACACAACACTACACAACACGAGAGTTATGAGCTACACAACACGTGAGTTATGATCTACTCAACACGTGAGTTATGAGCTACACAACACTACTCAACACGAGAGTTATGAGCTACACAACACGTGAGTTATGATCTACACAACACGTGAGTTATGATCTACACAACACGTGAGTTATGATCTACACAACACGTGAGTTATGAGCTACTCAACACGTGAGTTATGATCTACACAACACGTGAGTTATGAGCTACTCAACACGTGAGTTATGAGCTACTCAACACGTGAGTTATGATCTACACAACACGTGAGTTATGAGCTACTCAACACGTGAGTTATGATCTACTCAACATGTGAGTTATGATCTACACAACACGTGAGTTATGAGCTACTCAAACACGTGAGTTATGATCTACACAACACGTGAGTTATGAGCTACTCAACACGTGAGTTATGATCTACACAACACGTGAGTTATGAGCTACTCAACACGTGAGTTATGAGCTACTCAACACGTGAGTTATGATCTACTCAACACGTGAGTTATGATCTACTCAACACGTGAGTTATGAGCTACTCAACACGTGAGTTATGATCTACTCAACACGTGAGTTATGATCTACTCAACACGTGAGTTATGATCTACTCAACACGTGAGTTATGATCTACTCAACACGTGAGTTATGAGCTACACACAACAAATACAAGATCTCAAATATTACAGTCGGAACACATGAGGAGTGTCTGTGCTGTAAATTGGTAAGTTTGGGGTCTTTAAGGTTTATAAAAAAAATAAAAATTCCACAAAAATATGAAGCAGCAAAAACTGTTTTCAACTTTGATAATAATCATACATGTTTCTTGAACATTACAGGAATAAATTACACTTTACTAAATATTCACATAGAAACAGTTGAAGTGTTCACACACTTTTGAAGTGTAATAATATATGATAATATATTAATAATATATGAGTGGCCATTAAGAGACTGAGCGTGATTCAAGGCCCCGATATACTCGCGGCACGCCAAAGTCCTTTTCGTTCTTCACTTAGAAATAAAAAGAAATTGGAAATGCAGCGATGAACTGTTAAGGATCATCCAGACGCCGTCTGAGAGGGAGCAGAGCACCGGGCCGCTCACCTCTGACTGGATTTTGCCTCTGGTCATTGGTTTATTTGCCCCACCTCCTATCCTTCATCCCTCCTCGTTTCCTCACGATTTCTGTCTCTTGCTGGATCATTAGAATGAGATTACATAATGTGCATTCAAATGATCAAACAACACTATAACAAAGATTGCGTTAAACGTAACTTTAAGCGTTAAATAAACACAAACAATGCGGCATATAAGCATAATTAAACATTTAATGTTAACTGTCCCAGGCTCTCGGCCCCGTCCTGCTTCACACCACGGTAATGTTAATAAAACGAATACATGAGCTCATTCATGAACGAAGACGACAATCCCATGATCCCATGCTCATTCACAGCGTCAGCAAGATACGCTTTTGTTATTGTTTCGAATAAGCGACCTCTAGTGGTGAAACTTACACACTGTGCCTTTATGAAATGCAATGAAATTTCTCAAATGACAACAATCATGCTCAGTAATCAAGATGTCAATTTTGAATTTTGAATTATTAGTTTAACCATTATATTTTATAACTAAAATATTTTTTTAAATTTTCATTGACTAATTCTAGAATAAAATTCCCAGACTTTTACCCTTCGGTTTCACAGACAAGGCTTACGTCTAATCCCAGACTATAATGCATGTTTGAGCCGTTTTAACTGAAAGCATATGTCGTTGTCCTTGTTTTGTCTCTAGATCTAAATGTCTACTCATCTAAATGCCTCTGATTGGCCGTTGCATTGACTCATCTAAATGTCACTGATTGGCCGTTGCATTGACTCATCTAAATGTCACTGATTGGCTGTTGCATTGACTTATCTAAATGCCTCTGATTGGCCGTTGTAGTGCTGGGCGGTGTACCGGTTCATACCGAATACCGGTGTTTATTTTTTTATGATATGAATTTTTTAAATACCGCAGTACCGGTGTATGTCGCTTTAATAACGATCGGAACGCGGCGCGACACTGTTTGCGAGGGTCCTTTTTCACTGTTGCACTGTAGTGATGCACGTGTTACTAAGCCTGACTTTGAAGGTGGATAGGTTAAACTATAATTGATAGCTGTCAAATTATATTACAGTGTTTCCCATACATTGGTTCACAATATCAACACAGCCTTTTGGAAAATCTATTTGTGGTTGGCATTGACATCGTTGAATAAACATGAGCACTGCACGTTTCAAAATCAAAACGTGGCGCTGGTGTTTTTCTATGATTGTATCTGAAGCGAACTGACGGTCTTTAGAAAAGTTTATTTGTTATTACGATTGAATCTTTCTTTATCTTTCCTGATAAAGCAGCGTTTATGAGCGTTGCTGCTTTGTGTACAGCCGTTACCGGGGAAACCGCTATTTCTGCCGCTCCTAAAGCGCCTCCTGCTGGCACCTCTTTGTAAACAGCCTTGCAAACCTGTATTAATACTAGTGTGGATTTTTTTCTACAATATTCACTCATGACAGTAAAATAGGGCATTCTAAGTCAATCTACTGCAGTATTTCCTCTCTCACTCAGTGAAAAATGTGTTTTACACCCAGTCATGCTTGAAAAAACAAAACAAAAAACGTCATATACCATGAAACCGGTGTAATTTAGAAAAATACCATGATGTGGATTTTTGGTCATACCGCCCAGCACTAGGCCATTGCATTGACTCATCTAAATGTCACTGATTGGCCGTTGCATTGACTCATCTAAATGCCTCTGATTGGCCGTTGCATTGACTCATCTAAATGTCACTGATTGGCCGTTGCATTGACTCATCTAAATGCCTCTGATTGGCCGTTGCATTGACTCATCTAAATGCCTCTGATTGGCCGTTGCATTGACTCATCTAAATGTCTCTGATTGGCCGTTGCATTGACTCATCTAAATGTCTCTGATTGGCCGTTGCATTGACTCATCTAAATGCCTCTGATTGGCTGTTGCATTGACTCATCTAAATGTCTCTGATTGGCCATTGCATTGACTCATCTAAATACCTCTGATTGGCCGTTGCATTGACTCATCTAAATGTCTCTGATTGGCCGTTGCATTGACTTATCTAAATGCCTCTGATTGGCCGTTGCATTGACTCATCTAAATGTCTCTGATTGGCGGTTGCATTGACTCATCTAAATGTCTCTGATTGGCCGTTGCATTGACTTCAGAGCATGTGAGCGGAGTGGAGCGGTAAGAATCTCCGCTCATCGCTCACGGAACTGTTCACCCCTCCGCTCCCCCGCTCAAAGCTACATCAGGCCGCTCCGCTCATTATCGCTCAGCGCTCAACGAGGTTTGCTTCGCGCTCCACTCAAATCGCCCCCCGCTCGCTCCAAAAAAGGAAAAAAATCTACATGTATATCACTTTTAGCTTAGACCACAGCCTTACCTCCTAAAGAACTAATGAGTAACAACAACATTTTTCAAATAGAAATGTTTTATTTCAAATTACAGGCCTATGTAAGAAGGAATATAGCCTACACAAAAAGTCCTGTAAAATTAAACGAATAAATGGGCCTAATAATATAAATAAAAATTATATAAACAAAAATATGATAAATTTTTTAAAAGTAAATGAACTATAAGGCCAGAATTTTGATAAGTGAACTTTTGCGCAACACGAACGATTAAAATTTAAATTGGCTTCCATACACACAAATAGCTGTAAAATTAAATGAATAAATGGGCCTAATAATATAAATATTATTACGGACGACACAAATTCGGCTAAATAAAACGAACCATTAGGTCTACTTGAATGAAAAAACGAATTTGTTTGAATATTACGCTATATTTAATTTACACTTTGTTACAAGTTACCGTATTCAATTTGCTAACCTTTTGTTTTTTTCCCAGCGTGTTCGCGTAGCTCACGTTCATGTTTTCGAGAGATGTGTCTTTTGAGATTCCAAAATGAATCTTTGCTGACTGAAACGATGTCTCCACATTCGTTTTCTTGTACCACATTATCATTGTTAGTTAGTTAGTTATATTAATAGTACACCTGACCTGTATGACTTCTCATTTTCCTTTTTGAAGTAGCCTACTTTTTGAACTCCATTATTGAGCCGAGTTTTGACTGAAAATAGTCAACTGTCGATGACTGTGCAAGACAGATGGATCCTGGTTTAGGTTTGACTGAGCATGCTTCAGACTCGTGGTGTGAGCGGAGCGAAATTGGAGCGGGAAATAAGGCGACGCTCCGTCCTTTTAAAAATGCCGCTCTGCGCTCTGTCCAAGATCCGCCCGCTCCCGCTCCCCGCTCGCTCCCGCTCCACTCCGCTCACATGCTCTGATTGACTTATCTAAATGTTTCTGATTGGCCGTTGCATTGACTTATCTAAATGTTTCTGATTGGCCGTTGCATTGACTCATCTAAATGTCTCTGATTGGCCGTTGCATTGACTCATCTAAATGTCTCTGATTGGCCGTTGCATTGACTCATCTACATGCCTCTGATTGGCCATTGCATTGACTCATCTAAATGTCTCTGATTGGCCGTTGCATTGACTCATCTAAATGTCTCTGATTGGCCGTTGCATTGACTCATCTCAATGTTTTTGATTGGCCGTTGCATTGACTCATCTAAATGCCTCTGATTGGCCGTTGCATTGACTCATCTAAATGTCTCTGATTGGCCGTTGCATTGACTCATCTAAATGTTTCTGATTGGCCGTTGCATTGACTCATCTAAATGTCTCTGATTGGCCGTTGCATTGACTTATCTCAATGTTTATGATTGGCCGTTGCATTGACTCATCTAAATGCCTCTGATTGGCCGTTGCATTGACTCATCTAAATGTCTCTGATTGGCCGTTGCATTGACTCATCTAAATGCCTTTGATTGGCCATTGCATTGATAAGCCCAACAGAAATGTGAGTGAGTGTTTATAATGCCTGGCGTTTGTGCGGTTGGGCTGTAGGATCTGGAGTGTGTCTGAGTAAAGCTGACGGATCCACAGACACACAGTGTGTTTATCAGGAGCATTATAGAGGAAGCAGTGTGTGTGTGTGTGTGTGTGTGTGTGTGTGTGTGGTCTCATTATCAGATGCTCCACAGAGGCGCTTTCTCTTGATATTTAACTAGCAGGCAGTTTTCCCTCATTTCCCTCATTCCCTCAAGACTAATTGATTCTTATAAATAAAAGAATGTTACAAACTGGCACCAGTGCAAGAGTGAGATTAGTTCAGACGAACACCTGAAGCGTTTCTCCGGGCTCTGAGACCACACAGATTCCCTGACGCTGATGTTACTGAACACTGTTACTCTAGAAGCTGTTTACTTTAGTTCATGTCATGCTGGAGACCATCCTTCCCGCTCTAATGCTTTAATAGCTTGAACAGAAACATCAGACAAGTGAAATTGTGCTTTCTGGCAGAATCCAAAGTCTGGAACTACATGATGATTCATAGAAAAATATACATTTAAAGATTAAAAACAGAGTACATGTAATGTGTAACAACCTCCCATTTAAATAAAAAAAAGACTCCCATTCACTGACTATGGTGATATTGTTTCGCATTTGAAATTTTAAAGGGCAGTGGAATATTCTGTTGATTGGCAATAACATTTCCTGGTTTAGATGTAATTTTATGGGAATAATTTAATGCACCGTCAGAAGTGGTTGGCATTTTCAGCCTTGCATTCTTTGCCTTGGAAATCTGGCTTTACCGGCAGGCGTTTTAAACACCTCATTCACATAATGACTGCTCTAATGAGTGAAAATATAGCAAGTGAAGCCTTATGAGTGTTTGGTCTGTTTTTTATTTTTAAGAGCGGATTTAAAACAGCTTGGAAATCGCATTATTCCTACTTTATACTTAACCTTACTTCATAATCAATACTTTCAGTTGTAGTATATGGACGTCTCAGGTCGTTTCTGTCGGTCGTCCACATGTAGCCTTTCATAAAGAGCCTTTCAGCCTCAGCGCACGGGTCATTTGCACAAACCATCATCACAACCCAGCATAACATTTTTGTTCACCTCGCACCATTTACAGTAGCTCCAAATATAGATTGAGTTCAGCACTGCAATATTCACACTGGCTAAAGCTCTTTCAGCCCTTTCTTCTGTGCAGAAGAGCGAGAGAATAAAGGATTTCACTCACCATCAAAACTAATCGTTATTCATGGAAAAACATCACCGTTAACTGGAACATCATTTAAATTAGAGTTCATTTTTAGCCATATATAGACCTCTTGCTAGGGGTGAAGAGACCGAGAGAGAGAAACACGAGGTGCTTAACAAATATGACTTGAATAGGGCTGAACGATTCGAGAAAAAATCTAATTGTGATTTTTATGATAAAAATATTATTTATTTAAAGGTCCAGTTGCTCCACAATTTGGCCAATGTTATATGATTATATATCAATATATAATAATTATTAATATTTTGTTTATAAAACAAAAATATTAAACAAAATAAGAAATAATACTATTCCAAATTGAGCGGCATTGGTTCCGAAAGCTTTTTTTTTTTCCATTAATTTTTCCCATAGGGATTTTAAAATAGTCTTTGTTAAGTTTGCCATGATCCAAACCAACCAGCTACGAGGAGAATCACAGCACTACAAAGTTTGATTTTAGGCAAATGTACAAAACCGTTTACTTGACGGTTTTAGTGAGGGAAAGAACTACAATCCCAGCATAATAAAATAAAAAAATAAAAAAGAAATATAAAACTGCTCATTTACAGATGAGCATATTAGCAAACTTATATTTTAAGTTTATTGCAAAATATTCATATATATACAAACATTTGAGTAGTTTGAGAACGTAGAGAGATTGCTTCGATGACGTCATTCGCAGAGCTTCATGGGAGTGGGCGGAGCTAAAGAGCTCTTCTGCTTTTTTCAACTCTCTGATTGGTGTCATTTTCTGTACAGCATCATGGGTAATGTAGTTTATGAGCAGAGTATTTAACAGAAATAAAAATGATCATGAGCTGCTCACAGTGCCGTGCTTCACTCTGAAACACACAACACATATATTTTATTAAAGCAGCCTTTGTGATTTGATAAGTGCACTAAGCCATATCACAATTTCAGGGGGTTTCCAATTACTTGTGCATCCTTACATGAAATGCTTTAAAAAAAAGTCAAATTTTTGTTATTTTTTAACAAAGTGTGAATATTAATAATAAATTATTTAAAAAAAATTGAACAGTCATTTGACTCTGTTGAACAAACTAAACAAAACAAGCAAATCCAACAATGAAGCAACAAACACACAACATAACTACAGAGCCCAAGTCATAAAACGAGTACGAGTGAAAAAATACAATCTCCGAACCACCTGTGTCTACACCCATAGGTGTCAGTATAAAGCCCAAACATATAAACTTACCTCAGTGCATATTTAAAGTCCCCCTGTAGTCAATAAATGTATTAATTAAAACTCATCTTTGATCACCAAAATGACATTAAAAATGCCTTCATGCCTTAAAATAGCTTGACTATAACTCGACACCCTTGCCTCATTTAGTATGCGTGGTTCTATGAATATGCAAATGAGCCCCGCCTCCACTCACTCACTCAGCTCAGAGATCCACTGGTTGACGATCACACGTTGATCTGATTGGTTACAAGGTAGTTTGTGACGTCAGAAACACCAGCGATTTCAAAGCGTGTTTTTGAGACTGTCTTTGGTTCACTGCAGTTTTAAGGAGGAAATACTCAGCAATGCTGTCGACTTATGAATTTACACATGGTTTGTCTTAAAGCATATTAAAAACACCACATAGACACATATAAACAACATTAAAAGCTGGATTTTGCATTGCGATACAAAAAGGAAGGCACTTAAATATCAGTCTCCACCCTCATCTTTACTACTGTAGTAAGAAACGTCAACTTTTACAAATAATGTGCTGTTTAGCAATGAGAGTTTGATATCTGTTGACAGGACTGCAGATCATAAGCTCAAATCTGCCTTTCTTCAGTGAGGTCTGAAACACCTGCCTCTGAAGAATGCCTGACATTTCCCGTTCGCGCGGCCTGACACTTAAACAAACAGATGAGTGCAGAATGCGCAGGTCAAGCTTTTCTAGGTCAGTCGGCTTTCAGCTCTGCCTGAATCCTCACTGAGTTTCGCTAGTGTTATGGCAGCAAATGATTTAATAAAATCAGGTCCATTTTGCAGCTTATTCTGGTGAAGAACAGTCAACAGGACGGCAGGAAGAGAACATCTGACTGACATCTAACGTGCACCAAGCCAAAGGCCTAATTCAGAAAGGCATGAATAATAACTATATAGTAATAATAAAAGTAATATAGTGAATAATAGAACAAAAGAAATGTAATACTGATCATTCAGTAAGATCACAGTGATATTTGAACAGAAAATGTGACTGTGTACATGATTTCTGCCCGTTCATTTTCTTTCATGCCGACTTTAAGTCAAGTTACATTTACTTGAGGAGACTTAACATATTAAGTCTTGTTTTCTGTTTAAGTTTTGATTAAGAAAAATAAACTTAAAAGGGAAAACAAGGTTATTTTTCTGACCCTATTGACATGTTTTTTTGTTGTTGCTTTTTTTAAACAAATTTTGATATATTTTTCAGTTAACAAGACCTTAAAAATTCCACTTAGTTTTGAGTGCCCTCGAAAGTAAAGTCCCCTCAATGAGGGAAGTGGAGTTGAAGATCTTTCCCTATGAAATGGGACACCACTATATGCAAATTAGCGTGGCAAACCTCACTACGTCACGTGCAGCGTCGTGTCTACTACTACTACTACTATTTTCATTCAGAAAATGCCGGTTCCAGCTGTTGTGTGGGCTGTTATAAAGTTAGAGTTATTCATTCAAGAGCTGGGAGTAATTTTCTCTTTGCCTTTAGTTGTTTTATTCACATTAAAGGTGTAATCATTAGCAGGTTTATTAGACGCTGCCACTTTAAGACCGAATTCAGATCTAATAATACACATTTTCTCCCAACTATTCAACAACTAACTCCCATTTAAGACATAAACTGTGTTAAAGTGAATCTCCAAACTGGTCATTTAGCCATATTTTTGTCTGTATTTGATCGTTTAGACGTGCACATGAAACCCAAAGTAGTTTGCTTGTCTAACGTTAGTTGCAGTCCGTTTCCGAACGCGCGCCGCCATGGGAACAGGGTCAACGTCTCTTGCGCGGATCATTGTGCTTATAATAGCTCTTTTTACAATCAAACACCTCCCGCAATTTAGAATCAGCAGACACTGCATTTTACAACCATCACTGATTGTGCTCAGTGCTGTTTGGGTTTAACGTTAGGGAAAAGTGACAGCGCGCTGTGAAGAAAAAGATGAAGCACTAGACAAACTAGTTTTTAATAGTTTTACCTCACGTCTTCTTTTTATAATCCTTGGAAGCCAAAATCGAAAATAAAATTAGATGAACTACCCAGATCAGATGTATATTTGATGGGCAGACTCTCTCGAAGCACTCGGCAGATATCATGAACATCATCAGATAGATAGCTTCGTGACATATTTTCTAACATTAGAGTTCAAAACTTAACAGTCCATTGGCTGTGCATCAAACTAACATATTCCAACATATTTAGAAATTTTAACATGCTTATTTGCGAAAATATGCTTAAAATTCAATTGTTCCTTTCCAGCGGTGTCCGCCATCTTGTTTAAAAAAATTTACCGGCTTGCTGAGTCCGCAAGGTATCCTGGGTAATTTCTTCTTCCACTTCGTTTTAAGCCTGCATCGGACCGCACTATGTTTTGAGGGTTGATTTTAAGGGGAGAATAGCACTCCCCCTTGCTCTTTAGAGTATTGGGACACCCTACCCCTACACGAGAACGCGCAAAAACAAGGGTTAGGGCAGAAATCTAGGGTAAGGGGAGGTATTGGGACAGGCCCTTAATATCTTAAGTAATTTTGCTTCTCAAGTATGTATTTTGTAATTCAAGTACTCGATTTAAAAAATCCTCGAATGCAATTCACCCGTGTCGAGTAACCGGCAAAATATCGGCAGTGGCGAGAATCCATGAACTGCATTATTACACCAATTTCTAATGCTGCACTATATATTAAAACCATTTAAAAACCATACTGTTGCATATTGCTATTGTGAATTCACAAAGGCATATATGCCTTGTGTGTTTAATATACAGTATATGAGCTTTAATTATTTTCTTGTGTGTCGGGTACGAGCGACATTTACATGCGTCTCAAACTCCATCTCTGCATACGCTGTGAGTTTGGGTGGGTTATACTGTAACGTTCATCTGGGAACGCAATGTGTGCCATTTCACCAGATTTGTAACATAAATCATTTATAAACCTACACCAATACAACAGAATACATCAATATGTTTCTAAATTTGTTTCTAAAAAGTTTTGAGGTCCACATTTTCTTGTTCAATTGCAGTGGCTGTAGCATTTCTATTGTAAAGAAGAGGCCAAATATTAAAGATTAAGTACAAATTTGGCCAAAATTAAACCAGGATTTGATCTGCTGTAAATTGTAACAACACCAGGCTGTTGGTGCCATCTGTGTTATAATACATAATGTACATAAGATGATTGTTTATATTATGTATATTATGTGTTTTAACGGTGTTGTTCTATGTAACCATATGATTACTTGCTTTTTTATACTTTATTTGAACTAAATTTTGCTGTGTTATTATATATGTATTTTAAGGCTTTTGTAATTAAAGGCTTAGGTCTTTGCTTTGATCTATTTTTATTAACAACCAAAAAAAATATCAGATTACTCGATTATAAGGTTGCAGCTAACGATTATTTTGATAATTGATTAATCTGTCAATTATTTATTCGATTCTTCGATTATTATAAAAAAAATTAATACATTTTTTTAAACTGTTATTCCACATCCTGCCCAATGCTGTCCTCTCCGAACAATGGATATGTAATATAAAGCCTATAAAAACAAATGATTGTATCTATATATCTAAGCTATGCTGTACATTATAAGCAAACAATAAATAAATTAAATAAAAAATGATAATAAACAAAACCAAAAGCACAAAATGTTAAGTCGTACGAGGTATGAGGAACACACTCATTCACTCATCTGAACAGTAATTAGCTCTTCTAGTAACAAGAGACAGCCCTAGTTTAGATTTGTACTGGAAAATGACAGAAATGCTATGGAAGAATAATAAGTTCCTGCAGTGTCTCTGATTGTTGTTTTCCCCACAGCTGACTAATCTGAACCTGTCGAACGGGATCTTCAGCAGAGGGGGTCTGACATTGGCTCCTGGGGTCCGACCCGGACCCGTGAGAGCAGTGCATACAGACGCGGCCCCTGGGAACTCTGGGTAAGTGTTCATGCATTTCTGTTGTGTTGCTCACATCATCAAAGTGATTCAGATATGATGACTTGTTACTTACTTGAGCTCAACTCATCATGCAGGGCTGCGCTATACTAGACTCATTGTGCTAGTGTTGTCTTCATAGTAATTCTGTTCTCAAGTATATATTAATTTCTTGCTATTGCAGTTTTGTAATGTTATTGGTATTCTTTATTCACATTTATTTATATAGTGCTTTACACAATACATTATACTGTTTCAAAGCAGCTTCACATCAACAAACAGGAAAATACCATAATGTCAATTTATCAATTATGAATCAAATTCAATTTCTGCTTTAAAGAAGCTCTACAGAAGATAATGGTGTCATTATTGAGCTCAATCCAGTTCAATGTTGATTCAGTTCTGTTCAATAACAGTGTCAATGTTGCAAAGTTCATCAATTACTGTATGAAACAAGTTCAACTCAGCTTTAAGCAGCTCTACAGAAGACAATAGTGTCAGTAATCATATAATACTACATGAAAGGTGAGTGACGGATAACAGCACTTCTGTCATGACAACTATACTGGACACTATACTGTCAAAGAGCACTGTCCTTCGGATGAGACGTTAAACCGAGGTACTGACTCTCTGTGGTCATTAAAAATCCCAGGATGTCCTTCGAAAAAAGTATGTGTTTAACCTCGGCATCATGGCCCAACTTGCCCATTGGCCTCTGTCCGTCATCATCATGGCCTCCAATAAGCTATTTATTTCATTTATGTAAATAACTGAATTTCAATGTTAAAGGTGAACTCAGTAATGCATTAAAAAGGAGAAATTCTAAAATTTTCAAGGGAATTAATCAAAGAATGAGCATTTTTTATGTTATGAGATGAAGGAAAAGATGACAAAAGAGATGAACAGCTCCAGCGTAAAGTGGACTACTAAAAACTTCCATCCACACCAGTAGGTGTCAGTATAAACTCTACTCTGGCCAGCCAAATATAAACAAACAGAGGGCATCTTTACCTGCTCATTCAGCTTATACAATACAGAAACAGTGCAGTCCTTCATCTTTCTCGCTCAGTCACTGTTTCTTCCCCCCAGTGATGCAGTCTAAAGTGCTTTGTTAAAGGGTGAATTGGCATTCTGTGAACTTTTTCAGTGTGATCATCTTTAGACAATTTAATAGGTGCTTTAGTCGACATTGGCCAAACCGTTTACAGTCATTAAAACTTACAAGCCAGTTTAATGGCCTCTGAAGAATCTTTTAAGAGAGCTGAGAGTCTAAAATTGGGTGTAAACGTCATTTTTATAGAAGCATTTCCTCCGTGATCTATGACCATATAGTGTGCTTTCTAGAAATGGTGTCCCTGAAATCAGTCTGTTTTCCTTGCCCTCTGTGTGCAGATACATGTTACGCTTGGCAGAGAGTTTGATACTGCGGTAGACCAAGTCATGGGGGTGAAAGACTGAAGACTGTTCAAGTTCAAGTGTCATATTATCAGAGCTCCTGACCTGTACTATCTCAGCAGGATGAACGTCATGAGCGTGAAGCGGTGGAAGGGTTAAACACACGCCGTTTTGCCTGTATTTTTACAGTGATATGCGAGTGACAATGTCTCAGACACTTTGGCCCTGATCGCCCTCCACTGTTTTTCCAGTCCAACCCTTCCTTATGTATGGAACTGTCAGGGAATTCCTGGAATGTCTGTCTTTTTCCCTTTTTAAAATGGTTTTATTTCCAGCCGTTATATAGAATCTGTAGCGCTGATGGCCGTGTGGTTTTATGGTGATATCTAAAGCAGACGGTTACTCTTTCTGATGCCTGCGTTTGGTTTATCACTGCTTTGCTTCAGTATGTCAGGGCTCATATTTAAGAGCGCAGCTCATCGCTAATATTAGGACTTTTTCCATTACATTGACTGTAAAGCGGTGGAGGGTGGAAAAGACGTTAAACAAGGATTCAACTGTGCTGCTGCAGTCCTTTCCACTGAGATTAATTGCCAGTTAAATATAATAGTGTTGGGGATGAACGGTTAGAAAATGCAGTTTCGTTTCCCAGAAGATTCTGCCCATCTGCTTTTGTTTGCAGCGGAAGATTTCATTCCTGGTCAAAACGTGGCATACCATTTGTTAGGCATCTGGCTGGAACTTTCCGCTGGCTACTGTGTGCTACACGCCAAACTACAGGGAAACCGGAGCTAATTCTTCTGCCGTTATCCTTCACCTTGTACTTCACTGCTGAAAAATTATTGACTTGCTTAGTATTTTTTTGTCTTGCTTTCCAGCACAAATATCCAAACATTCTGACATCAAGACACATTTGCTTGAGAGGCAAAATAGCATGATATTAAATCTTGTTTTCTGAAAAATGTATCAAAATTAAGTGAGTTTAAGCATAAAATATGTCAATGGGAGCAGAAAAAGAAACTTATTTCACAGGAAAACAATTGGCAGTTGAGTTGATATTTGAGTTGAAGTTAGTTTAGTTAAAGAGTTAATTTCTTGTATCCAGTGTTGGCCGGCAAATAGTGGCGAATCTAAAACGGACATTCATTTAATAATGCATCATCATATCTGGTGATATACTGCTCGGTGCTGTCTTTAATGTTCGGGGGCTTTTTTGAGCACCTCCTCCACATCCAAGATTTTGGGGCCAGTGGTCTGTGCCAAACATGCTGAAGCCGTTAAGTGCACTGTTGTCAAAGCCAAGGGGGTTCAAGCGTAATGGCTTTCAAAGAGAAGTAGGAGCTTTGAAGTTTTGTGTTATCCAGGAACTGCCAGGTATGCTGGATCAGCACTTCCAAACCGTTGTCCTTCCCACCAGCTCCTCCCTTCACTGCACTGCAACGTTTAGTCTAATGCTAATGAAGAATGGCCATTTGCTAACCGAATCCAGCAGCTGAGCGAGGTTGGCTTATTATTTTTCACTGTAGGTATGTGGCAGCGTTGTCGTAAGCCTGAAATATTTAGGTAATTTTAGTTCCACTTGGACGGCTGTTTCAGCTGCCTATTTTCTTGGCATCGGTAGACATTCATTTCCAGTAAGTTATTGGTACCACTTGCACATGATGATGATGATAATAATCGACGTGGTTTAGCATGGTAATGGAATGTCATAATTATTGAATATTAAGGTTTTGGATTGTGTCATAGGCTGGAAGAATGTCCCACTGAGCAGCTTTACCTTGGCTCCTCGTGCCGACCATGGCATTTCAGGATTACTCCTACGGACAGCCTTTCAACTTTAGCACACAGTCGTGTATATCGACAGCTGTGGAGGTTTATTAGGATCAGATCACTCAATTCAGTGTCAGTGTCTGATTCATGCAGTGCCTTTATCACATCTGTGTGGAGGAGTGGTGCTACGGATCACAAAATTCACGGTTCGGATCATTTACGATTTTTGAGCCACGGATCGGATCAGCAAAAAAAAAAAAAAAAAATTATATATATATATATATGGAGGGATGTAACTTTGCTTTTTATGTATTACTTAAAGCTCACTTGAAGTTCTTCGAAACCACATCAAAAACTACCAGCCTAACTGATAAAGTTCAATCATTATTAAAAACAAGTGAACAGTCAGTAATAAAATAAGAACAAATACAGAAATTAATAATTAAGCCTAAATTTAAAATAACACTATTTGTTCGCTGTAGAAATTAAATAAAGGTTCATCTTTGTTAAAGCTGTATTTCGTTTTTTTATTAACATTTATTAACATTAATGACACAGGCAACAGTAGGAATATTAGGCTGCTGTCACTTTAAGACCGACTGCATGGGCCGAATAAACTGACAAACATCCAGTTTCTTTCTCAACTGTTCACTTATGACATAACCGAGAGAATACTTGCCGAGACGGGCATTTAGACGAGTATTCAGACATAATTTTGTGTTTATGTGTCCGTTCAAGGGCAAGGAAACGCGAAAGAGGAATCAATTCGGTGTTCGAGTGCTGTCTGAAATGCATCTCTCTCTCTCTCTCTCTCTCTCTCTCTCTCTCTCTCTCTCTCTCTCTCTCTCTCTCTCTCTCTCTCTCTCTCTCTCTCTCTCTCTCTCTCTCTCTCTCGCTCTCTCTTTCTGTGCACAGATAACGCGAGTCCCGATTTTCGCCTCTTCTTCCGCATTTAAAATTGTTTGAATGGGTAAATTGGCAAGACAAAACACGTCCAAATGATAAACTTTCACTCTATGATGGTTAAATTTAGCAGTTAATCCTCGAATCACATGCGTGCCGAACCGTGGGGCCATACGGATCACGGATCAACTGCGATCCGTTGTACCCCTAGTGTGGAGGAGTGACCATACAGTGGTTTCTTTGAAATAAGTACTTTTCTTTTAAAGGAGAATACTTACAAAAAGGTTTAAACTGTCCTCATCTCAGTGTCACAGCATACGTGCACATCACCAGAGTTCGATTTATGATGGCGATAATAAACTGCTGCAGGAATGACATATATTTGTAGGCCAAAACCCATAAATGAGTTGCAGATAAACTCATCCACTCACTAGTCGCTTTCACAGCCTCGTTGTGTTTATAACCGCAAATTATTCTAACCTAAACTTTCACGGAAAATGTTTATAGATGAAGACTGAAAGAGTTGTTAAAGCTTAATGATGGTGATGTTGAAGTCATGTGACCGTGGTCTTTCTTTTAGCGATTGTATTATTATATTAAAGTCCCCCTGTGTTGAAAATCCAGCTTTTAATGTTGTTGATATGTCTATTTGGTGTTTTTAATATGCTTTAAGACAAAGCATGTGCAAATTCATAAGTCGACTCCATTGCTGAGTATTTCCTCCTTAAAACTGCAGTGAACCAAAGACAGTCTCAAAAACACGCTTTGAAATCGCTGGTGTTTCTGACGTCACAAACTACCTTGTAACCAATCAGATCAACGTGTGATCGTCAACCAGTGGATCTCTGAGCTGAGTGAGTGAGTGGAGGCGGGGCTCATTTGCATATTCATAGAACCGCGTATACTAAATGAGGCAAGGGTGTCGAATATTGTATATTTTTGCTTCAAAGTCTTAAATGTTGCGTTCAGTTCTGAAGATTATCATAATGAACAAAATGTGTAAGAATCAGAAACTTTTCTTGGCCACAGGGCTTATTTAAATCCAAAAAGCCAATGGGAAAATCCTACTGGGTTTTAGTCCAGGGAATTTACAGGTAGGCCTAGCAAGGCACTGTTATCTTCTGTGCAATTCATCACACGCTTCCATTAGTCTTCCTTTGTCCTCCTCCTGACCACTCGCCCCTAACGTGAGCCTGGACCGGAGAAATGATCCCGCATCAGCAGCCAGAGACGTCTCCCCCTCAGTCACTCCCTGCTCATTCAGCATTTCTCTCCATCTCCTCCCTCTCGGTAGCAGGAACATACAAATACTGCTCAATTTTAAAGGGGCATGAATTGAGAAGTCATTTTTTTCCTGATCGTTTGACATGTAAGTAGTCATTGTACAGTAAAAACATGGTATAAGTTTCAGAACTCAAACTTAGTCCAAAAACAGCTTTTATTAAAAGCATTGGGAATTGACTCGTTTTGCTCTATTTTTCTTTTTATTACGTGATAGAGAGGAACACATCAGCACAAGACAGAGATCAATGCCTACTTCTTCATAATGGCCTCTTTAGCCACACCCACTCACTTCATACATGGACAGACAGAAGAACTACAACAGGATCACTGGACTGATATAACATTACCTTCCAAAGGGGCCTAATGGTATAAAACTGTCTGTTTATTTTTTAAATATGTGAATGTCTCACTAGAGCATTATTTTGTTTGGTTCATTTCACTGTGGATTCTTTGGGAAACCATTCGCAATTTGACACAGGCTTTGTAAACTTACTGACACATTATTTAAAGTTCGCCTGTAGTCAATAATTGTATCCCTTAAAGGGTTAGTTCACCCAAAAATGAAAATTCTATCAGTAATTACTCACCCTCATGTTGTTCCAACCCCGTAAGACCTTCGTTCATCTTCGGAACACAAATTAAGATATTTTTGATGAAATCTGAGAGTTGTCTCACTCCTCCATAAGCTTCTATGTGATTGAAACTTGCTGGCCCAGAAAAGTTATTAAATAGATCGTTAATATAGTCCAAGTGACTACAGTGGCTCAATCTTAAGTTTATCAAGCGACGAGAATACTTTTTGTGCGCAAAAACAAACAAAAATAACGACTTTATTCCACTATTCATTTCCTTCTCTCTGGGCCTCGAGCTGGTTCACGTAGTGTTTTTGCGCAGCGCGTCTGTGTTTTACGTCATACGCATCACACACATGACCGGCGTCGGCCAATAGTGAGCCTACGTGGTGACGTAAAACACAGACGCGCTGCACAAAAACACTACGTGAACCAGCTCGCAGCTCATAGAAGATTTCATCAAAAATATCTTAATTTGTGTTCCGAAGATGAACGAATGTCTTACGGGGTTGGAACAACATGAGGGTGAGTAATTACTGACAGAATTTTCATTTTTGGGTGAACTAACCCTTTAAAACTCCCAAATTACATATTTAAAAAAATTTTCCTTGGAAAAAAATTATTCGTGCCTTAAAATATCTTGAATGTAACTCGATACCCTTGCGTCATTTAGTATTCGCGGTTCTATGAATATGCAAATTAGCCCCATCTCCACTCACTCACTCAGCTCAGAGATCCACTAGTTGACGATCACACGTTGATCTGATTGGTTACAAGGTAGTTTGTGACGTCAGAAACACCAGCGATTTCAAAGCGTGTTTTTGAGACTGTCTTTGGTTCACTGCAGTTTTAAAGGTCCCGCATTATGCCCCTTTTCACAAGATGTAAAATAAGTCTCTGATGTCCCCAGAGTGTGTATGTGAAGTTTTAGCTCAAAATACCCAACAGATCATTTTTTACAGCATGTTTAAATTGTCATTTTTTGGGGCTCAGAAAAACGCACTGTTTTAGTGTGTGCCCTTTAAATGCAAATAAGCTGCTGCTGGACGACACAGGGGGCGGAGCTTCATGAGCTTGCGCTCAGTCTCTCAGGACAATTTCATCTCACGGAATGATGATAATATCAGAAACTCTCAGTAACGGTGTTCATTTCGAGTCGGACAATAATGCCTACAGAGTCAGAGTGCTGTATGGAGATGGAACAGGTATAGTTTAGTAGTTTAATTACGGTTATAACGTATTTGTCATCTGCTTGTATGTATCCATTATTAATAGCCTACAAGTCTGCTGTTTCGGATCAGGTCCAAATGATGATCAAACATATACTGATGAGTTTAATAAAGTTTATTGTACATCACACAAAAGATGAAGCGTCAGTTTTACTTCAGAAAATCACCGTAAGAGCTGAGTAAACACAGTAAGTTATAAGAAGTGCGCAAGTACATAAACGAATTTCGGTAGAGTTGAGGGAGCATTTTCTTTAAAAACAAAATAATTCCACCTCGTCTTCAGTGTCAGATTTCGAGAGTAAATAGAGAGAGCTATGTGGATTAATACATCCAGCCACACAACACCTACAACGCTTGGGAGACATTCTCATCTATGGCTGCGAACTCGATCAGGGCGGGGCTATGTTAGAACGGCAGTGTCTGTCAACACTCGTGGGCGGGGCCTGTGCTTAGTGACGTCACTAAAACAGCATTCTGAAAACAGGTCGTTGGGAGACACTGCTGATGATTTATGGGGATTAATAAAAAAGGAGTGAGTGGATTTTTATCACTATTGGCTGGTTGTGTACACACACTGCCAACACACATTTATGTCCAAACAGCATGCAAAAGTGAATTTTGCATAATAGGGGACCTTTAAGGAGAAAATACTCAGCAATGGTGTCAACTTATGAATTTACACATGCTTTGTCTTAAAGCAACACCACATAGACATATAAACAACATTAAAAACTTGATGTGCACCACAAGGGGACTTTAAAGGTGATGTTGTTACACGTGTTACATGTAAACCAAACCCTAACCTTAACTCTATAGGTACATGTGGTTAATTAATTCTACTCAATACTTATTTGTGTAATTACAGGGTAACAGCATCACCTTAAAGAAATGTTTAACTGTAAATGGATGTGGACCTGATAGTAATAACGCAACGTGCAAGTAACCGTGTTAATTCTAACGTCTAATCTTTGATCAGTGATTTTTTTTTATATGTACAGTCAGATGTTCTTTGTCACAAAATCATGTATTGCTGTTTATGCGTCAGTAAAGCAAGCCAGTGAGTAAATAGTCAAGTTCACATTTAAATTGTAAATTACATTTAATAAATGACCAAGCATTAAACCCTGTGGTACCCCACATTTTGTAAAAAAAAAAATAATAATAATAATATTATTATTATTATTATTATTGTTATTTTGTCATTTATGAAAATTTCAGTAAGACCTTTACATTTTTGTGTTTAGTTGACAACTGTTTTATTAAGGATTCTCATAACAAATTCACAGCATCACAAAAATTTAGGATATTATGCAAATGTAAAAATAAAGTAAAATATACTTGATAATAGTGTCGCAAATATAATGCATGTTGCATTCATCTTTAAAGGCACTTTATAAGTGACTAAAACTCAGCAGAACATGGAGATGAGGTTTGTGTGAAGCAGACTCAAGGGAGTCACTCTGATTCTGGTCGACGTGTTACAAAAATATGGTGGGGAAGTGCTAGTTTAGGAGTAATGTACTGTAAATTAGTGTCTATAGGAGAGATTGTTTGAAGACGATTGGATTGCTGTTGACTGTTACCTTATCCATTAAAAATGTTGTGCGTAATTGTGCGTATCTGAAGTGTTCTTGTTAGTAAAATATTATCAAGGTGTAGCAGCCAAACCAGCACTGACCAGTGTAAATCAGCCTGGACCAGCCTGGAAATACATGCTAGTGTATAAGCTGGTCTTTTATGGCTCATGCAGACATTTTTGGACAACCACTTTAGTAGTACTGTAGTGCGTATAGTAGGGGTTAAATGACTTCAGAGTTTTTCAAGTCGACATTTGTGATGAAAACTTTATGTAAGACTCGAACACGGGTTGCCTTGTGCACAGCTATGGCATATGACACAGCGCTCCTACGTAACAGCTTATTTTTATCAGTTCTTTTGTCTTTGGTCCATTATATTTCTGCTCATTCTAAATCAGATATAAAGTAGCACAGTAAAGATTAAGTTTATATTAATGCATTAGTAAGAGAGCGACTGCGTGTGAATTGCACCTGGCAGCATCTCTCTACTAATAGTGAAGCTGTGGGTTTTGGTTACTAAGAAATATATGCTAGAACTTTTCAGTTTCTAAGCTATTTTATTGATGCATCACAGAACAGCGTTTACAATATTACAATAACATTCAAATTACTGTCATATTAATGTTACATTTTAAAAACGATATATATATATATATATATATATATATATATATATATATATATATATATATATATATATATACATACAGTGAGGAAAATAAGTATTTGAACACCCTGCTATTTTGCAAGTTCTCCCACTTAGAAATCATGGAGGGGTCTGAAATTGTCATCGTAGGTGCATGTCCACTGTGAGAGACATAATCAAAAAAAAAAAATCCAGAAATCACAATGTATGATTTTTTAACTATTTATTTGTATGATACAGCTGCAAATAAGTATTTGAACACCTGAGAAAATCAATGTTAATATTTGGTACAGTAGCCTTTGTTTGCAATTACAGAGGTCAAACGTTTCCTGTAGTTTTTCACCAGGTTTGCACACACTGCAGGAGGGATTTTGGCCCACTCCTCCACACAGATCTTCTCTAGATCAGTCAGGTTTCTGGGCTGTCACTGAGAAACACGGAGTTTGAGCTCCCTCCAAAGATTCTCTATTGGGTTTAGGTCTGGAGACTGGCTAGGCCACGCCAGAACCTTGATATGCTTCTTACAGAGCCACTCCTTGGTTATCCTGGCTGTGTGCTTCGGGTCATTGTCATGTTGGAAGACCCAGCCTCGACCCATCTTCAATGCTCTAACTGAGGGAAGGAGGTTGTTCCCCAAAATCTCGCAATACATGGCCCCGGTCATCCTCTCCTTAATACAGTGCAGTCGCCCTGTCCCATGTGCAGAAAAACACCCCCAAAGCATGATGCTACCACCCCCATGCTTCACAGTAGGGATGGTGTTCTTGGGATGGTACTCATCATTCTTCTTCCTCCAAACACGTTTAGTGGAATTATGACCAAAAAGTTCTATTTTGGTCTCATCTGACCACATGACTTTCTCCCATGACTCCTCTGGATCATCCAAATGGTCATTGGCAAACTTAAGACGGGCCTTGACATGTGCTGGTTTAAGCAGGGGAACCTTCCGTGCCATGCATGATTTCAAACCATGACGTCTTAGTGTATTACCAACAGTAACCTTGGAAACGGTGGTCCCAGCTCTTTTCAGGTCATTGACCAGCTCCTCCCGTGTAGTTCTGGGCTGATTTCTCACCTTTCTTAGGATCATTGAGACCCCATGAGGTGAGATCTTGCATGGAGCCCCAGTCCGAGGGAGATTGACAGTCATGTTTAGCTTCTTCCATTTTCTAATGATTGCTCCAACAGTGGACCTTTTTTCACTAAGCTGCTTGGCAATTTCCCCGTAGCCCTTTCCAGCCTTGTGGAGGTGTACAATTTTGTCTCTAGTGTCTTTGGACAGCTCTTTGGTCTTGGCCATGTTAGTAGTTGGATTCTTACTGATTGTATGGGGTGGACAGGTGTCTTTATGCAGCTATCGACCTCAAACAGGTGCATCTAATTTAGGATAATAAATGGAGTGGAGGTGGACATTTTAAAGGCAGACTAACAGGTCTTTGAGGGTCAGAATTCTAGCTGATAGACAGGTGTTCAAATACTTATTTGCAGCTGTATCATACAAATAAATAGTTTAAAAAAATCATATATTGTGATTTCTGGATTTTTTTTTTTTAGATTATGTCTCTCACAGTGGACATGCACCTACGATGACAATTTCAGACCCCTCCATGATTTCCAAGTGGGAGAACTTGCAAAATAGCAGGGTGTTCAAATACTTATTTTCCTCACTGTATATATATATATATATATATATGTATATATATATATATATATATATATATATATATATATATATATATATATATATATATATATATATGTGTGTGTGTGTGTGTATGTATATATATATATATATATATATATATTTTTTTTTTTTTTTTAAAGCAAAGAGCTTAAAGCAAAATAAGCCAAGAAAAATGTCCAATTTAAAGACAAGCAAGGTATTTTGACAAACGGAAAAGTTTTGTGTAGGCTATGTCAAAACTATATCAATATTTTAATGAATAGAATACCCTTAAATATATAGTTGCCAGTACACATCAAGCTTTTATTGCACAGCTATTTATATGCACAGGTGCTTTTCACACAAGAGAAGCACGTTCAAGCCTAGACAGGCAATCTAACTTAAATTTGAGGAATTCTCCATATTGACAAATGTTGATTAAGTGAAAGATTAAGACTAATGTACAATGATCACAATGCAAGTCAAGCACATTGCATGTATGTGAGCTGTTTTTCAGTGGGATTTGACTGTTTGATTCATAGATACAGTAGTTTTCTGTGCTGAGAGCAGCAACACCAGATCAGATGATTCAGACTGACCTCTGTTAACACAGGAGTAGCAAAAGAGTGATTTTACTGCTGAAACAAAGGTTTTTTATGCACACATGTTGAATTTAAGAGGTGGAGAGACTAAAAATAGTTGTAAGGGATACAATGCTGCCCTCATTTTAATAAAAGCTTTTTATTCATCTTAATTGGACCCAGATGGCTTGGGGTTCACAGGACTTTCCTCTGTTTGGCGAGTGAGAAATTCCACCCCGGGATAACAGTGTTGTGTTAATGAGTGAACGCGGACGCCAGGGGCACGGCACACACACACTGCAGGCATGCGTCACACACATCTCACTGCGTTTAATGCACTGTTCCCTGAAATTATGCATTATTGTATGGCGCTAATAGCATTCTGAGAGCAGACCTTTCTCCGTATGGGGTTCATTAATGTGTGACCTCATGATTTTATATGCTGAAGAGAAGTCGAGCATTTTCAACAAAATATTTTAATATACATTACTAAAAAAATAAATAATCACTAGTAGCTTGGATTATTAGTAGTGCTGGGCAACGATTAAAGGATTAGTTCACCTCAAAATGAAATTTTCCTGATAATTTACTCACCCCAATGCCATCCAAGATGTTCATGTCTTTCTTTCTTCAGTGGAAAAGAAATTAAGTTTTTTGAGGAAAACATTTCAGGATTTTTCTCCACACAATGGATTTCAACGGTAACCAAATTGTTGAAGTCCAAATCAATGCAGTTTGAAAGAGCTTTGAAGAGCTTCAAAGGGCTCTGCACGATCCCAGCTGAGGAATAGGGTCTTATCTAGCGAAACGATTGGTCATTTTCTAAATAAAATAAAAATGTATATACTTTTTAACCACAATTGTTCGTCTTGTGCTGGTCTGCGACGCGCCAGGCATTACGTAATCACGTTGGAAAGGTCACGCTGGACGTAGCGGTCTCCTCCATCTGCCTAAGGTCTTCATCTGTGTACTCCGGTTCACAAAGGTAGGGAAGGGCGAAAAACTCCATCTCATTTTCTCCTCCAACTTCAAAATCGTCCGACATCATTGTTTTACCTTTTTTGTTAAAGGGCTTTTGTATTGGTCTTCGCATGTTCGCTTTGTAAACAATGGGGCGGTACTTCCGCCTATGTCCAGCGTGACCTTTCCAACGTGATTATGTAATGCCTGGAGCGTCGCAGACCAGCACAAGACGAACAATTGTGGTTAAAAAGTATATACATTTTTATTTTATTTAGAAAATGACCAATCGTTTCGCTAGATAAGACCCTATTCCTCAGCTGGGATCGTGCAGAGCCCTTTGAAGCTGCACTGATTTGGACTTCAACAATTTGGTTACCGTTGAAGAAAGAAAGACATGAACATCTTGGATGGCATTGGGGTGAGTAAATTATCAGGAAATTTTCATTTTGAGGTGAACTAATCCTTTAATCACATCCGAAATAAAAGTTTGTGTTTACATGATATATGTGTGTGTGCTGTGTCTATAATTATTTTTTATATATAAATACACACACATATGCATGTATATATTTAAGAAATATTTGCATGTATTTACTGTATATATTTTTATATATAATTTATTTAGATTATTACACATTATAATTACACATTTTTCTTAAATATACATGCATGTGTGTGTATTTATATATACAAAATAATTATAGACACAGTACACACACATATATTATGTAAACACAAACTTTTATTATAATAGTTTAATATTAATCGTCGCACAGCACTAATTATTATTAGTAGTTCCTGAGAGATTAGAACGGTGTCTGGCTTCTCATATCATCATGTCTGAGAGTTAGTGCATGCATACGACTGACAGTAATGAAGAAGTTCCTCAGTGTTATTCTGGCAGTTCACTCTTATTGTTTATTGTGGAAAGCATGTTTGCTCTTCTAGAAGTGAAGCAGATGATGAGATGTGGAGGTCTGTTTGGAAGCTGACGTGGAGGCTTGTGTTATAGATGTGGTGAGGTGGAGGTCTTTGAGCTTCTGTCATGGGTCACCAATTGTTTTTCCAACACACAAACTGTTATGAGAAATGAGAATTGCATGGGTGGATGGTTCTTTTCACATGACTCTGTGATCCCGAGTGTCTTCGGCTGGCTCTACTGTTCTCATGTAGCCTGTTGCACAAGAGCTGCTTATACTGATGTTTATTCCAGAATAATTCACTTCTGTATTTACATTAGCCTGATAGCATATACTCTAAGTATTCTCAAAGTATTTTTCTTTGGTACATGTGGATCGAACCAGAATATTTTGTCTATGAAAAGCTATAGATATCTACAGATAACGTATTATATTTGCTCACTAAATCAGTGAGTGTTTAGCTTTCATTTTATATGTGCCATGAAGAAATTTGGTTACATTCTTTACATTACACATTATTTTATTCATACATAAGCTGATAAGTATTGAAGCTTGTTTCCGCCACAGAAAAAAACATTTTAGAAGATAATTGCGACTTTTTATTAGTTAGTTTACATCTCGCAATTTTGACTTTTTTCTCCCAATTGCGTTATAAAGTCAGAATTGCGAGATATAAGCTTGCAATTGAGAGAACAAAAGTCAGAACCGCAAGTTTATTTCTCGCAAATGCGACTTTATATCACGCAATTCTGAGATAAAAAGAAACTCGCAGTTGTGAGATAAAAAGTCGCAATAAATTGTTTCTTTTTTATTCTGTGGCATAAATAAGCTTCCATAGATAAGTGATAAAATAGTGAATGACACTATTGTCTTTTTAGAGGTGCTTTACATCTGAAATTATGTTTGTTTCATAATTGAAGTACAACATTAATACTTTTATTTATTTATCTGCAAAAAAAAACAAAACAAAAAAACGTTTTTGTCTTGTCACCAGTATAAATATCTAAACATTCTTAAATCAAAATAAACTTGTTTTCCCATTGGCAGATTTTTGTTTTATTTGTTTAGTTTTGTCTTGAGCACAATATACTTTTGTTTTGATCTTTTTTTTTTTTTTTTCAGAAAACAAAATGTCATATCTTAAGTAATTTTGATTCTCATGTAAATATATCTTGATCTAAGAATATATATATATTCCTTGACATAATATAATAAACACATGGTTGAGACTTCATTGTGAGATTTATTAGCCTATCATTCCATTATAGTCAGATCTGACAGCGTTTGTTATGTTTTTTCCTTATTTCCTCGCCATTGACGAAATTTTCCTTAATTTATGACACAACAGCTTTAATCTGTTTTATGGCCTTTTAGTTAGCAGCTACATTAATAACATGTTTCAATAAACCGATGTTTTCTCTGGTCAGGCCTGCTGGGACACTGAAATGCTCCTGGACTAGTTTCCTCCTCACATGTCGTGATGATTGCTCTGTTTCTCTTCAGGCTCAGAGCTGCGTGTGAAGCCGAGTCTGTGTGTGATGGAGATCCGGTCAGCGCTCAGAAGCAGTCGTCGGCCTCGGGAAGTTACCAGCTCCAGTTCGCCATCCAACAGCTGCAGAAGCAGAAGCTGCGATCCAGACAACTGCTCGACCAGAGCCGCTCACGCCACCAGGTGCACTCACACACACACAACCAGTGTTTCAGTTCAAGTCAAGTCAAGTCACCTTCATTTATACAGCGCTTTTAACAATTTAGATTGTTTCAAAGCAGCTTTACAGTGATAATAGGAAATAATTACAGTAACAGAGATTGTTTTGGCTTTACAGCAGCTCTAGAATAAAGTTATTGTCCAGCTAAAGTTAGTTTGATTGATTCACTTCCGTCGCAGCGATCATTAGTTATTAACTTAGGGGCCGCTTACCGCCTGCAGTCGATTTTGATATTCTAGGTATTATCAACTGGCTGGAATTTTGAGATCGCAATAGACGTGAAGGACTATAATGCGTTAAGAGCTCGCTCAAGCACTACGGAGCTAAACCATTTAGTGCTTTGTAAGTAATCAGCAATATTTTAATATGATGTAAAGTTATTATTATTATTATGTTTAATAGGGAGCCAATGCAGTTTTGACAGAACTGGGCTAATATGGTCATACTTCCTGGTTCTGGTAAGAACTCGAGCTGCTGCGTTTTGGACCAGCTGTAGTTTGTTTATTAAGTGTGCAGGGCAACCACCCAGTAGAGCATTACAATAATCTAGCCTTGAGGTCATGAACGCATGAACTAACTGTTCTGCATTTTTCATTGAAAGCATATGTCATAATTTAGATATATTTTTAAGATGGAAGAATGCGGTTTTACAGATACTAGACACGTGACTTTCAAATGAAAGATTGGTATCAAAGAGCACACCCAGGTTCCTAACCGACGACGAAGACTTGACAGAGCAGCCATCAAGTGTTAGACAGTATTCTAGATTAGTACGTGCGGAGGTTTTTGGTCCAATCATTAGAATTCATTCAGAATTAATAGGAAATTACTAGTCATCCACATTTTTATATCAGCTATGTATTCCGTTAATTTCTTGAATTGGTAAGTTTCGTCAGAGCGCGAAGAGATATAGAGCTGAGTATCATCAGCATAACAGTGAAAACTAATGCCATGCTTCCTAATGATATCTCCTAAGGGTAGCATGTACAGAGTGAACAGCAGCGGTCCTAGTACTGAGCCTTGTGGTACGCCATACTGAACTTGTGATCGATAAGACATCTCTTCATTTACTGCTACAAACTGATAATGGTCTGATAAGTATGATTAAAACCATGCTAATGCAATTCCACTAATGCCAGCATAATTTTTAAGGATAAAGGACCCGAAATAATCAGTGACTCTTATATCATTTCAGTTTCTTCAGTAGAATTTAGTCCATATGAAATGCGATCCTCTCATGTTTCTCTTTCAGCTGTGCATTTCACACTTACATCAGATCCTGTAAACATCACGTCTTCTGACTTCGCATGACTACATGCACATTTATAATAGTGTCGCAATTCAGCTACACTGATGTCACTGTTCTGTGTCTCTAATTAATGCAATTGGAGATTTGTTTTTCTTGGCAAAAGTTGATTGTGTTCTGCAGGGGATTATGGGAAAACGATCCCCACCCCCACAGACCTTTCTTGACAGAGATCTCCTCTTCCCTGGCACTATGAAGTAATCAGTCCTCATTCTCCAGAGGGGTTCATTAAGCCACGGGACCCTCGGAGGAGGCTTCCATCATAGGCCTTAAACTGAATGAAATGGGCAGACGAGTGAAGAGTGTGTGTTAGTGTGTATGGTCATCTGTGTGTAAGTTTGCATGGTTTATGAGTCAGTCCTGTATCAGTGGATACTCCCCAAACCTCCCCATGAAGCACTGATCTTCTTCTGAGACTCAAGCCACAAGCCACAATCACTCCTACTGACACATGTAAACATGTTTTCATCGGAAATGTGCAATTTTTCCACATTGTCAAAAATCTGAATTTGAGAAAATGCAAACCCTTGAGGCAACAAGCTTCAGGATTTTGACTCAAATAATGGAAATGTTGTTGTATCAACTTGAAATCTCTGATGCCATGTTTACTGGCGCGAGGGCGGGGGAACCTGTCACTCACATTAGATCCACAATAGCAAACCACAACCTTCATCCAATCAATTCCCTATGGACAAAATCGAGCCCTGTCCCACTCGATATACATCACAATAGAAAAAAAAGAGATTGCAAGTTCTGCTTCATGCCGAATTTAACAATTAAATTTGGTCTGGGCTTTTATCAAACACAATATAAGTTCTATGAACTCAAAATTAATCATGTTTTTACTTATAGAGTCATGTTCAATCAGCTTGCATTTTACATTAATATGAGCATTTATATTACATAATAGTGATGTAGAACTTTCTTACTTGTGTATGACTTTGTTGCACAGACTTGCGGTTATATTGAATTACTTCTTTGCACCCAAGCAAGTAGTGAACATGTGCTGAAATCTGACAGAAGAGAACACTAATCACTCTAATGGTGATTTGAAACACAACTTTTACATCAAATTATAATCAAAGACACTACACAGAGCTAAAACATCTATTATTTCTTAATAACAAACATGTATGTCGTCATAACTCTCTAAGATTTGACCCAAAATACTAATTATTAAAGATCATCATCAGTGAACTAAGCATGATCAGCAGCCTGTTAGTTGGACCCTAAACACCAAACATGACATTGTAACAAAAAAATACTTTAGTTGATTGATGTACTTTATTGTAATCTTTTTTCTACATTCAGTAGTTCAATCAACCTTTAAAAATTTGATTGATTTTTTTTATTTTTATATATATACAGTTCAAAATTATTTAACCCCCATTGCAAATCAGGTTTACAGGCAAATTTTATTGGCAAATATTTTTAAAATAGTTTCTCCAAATTAAATAAAAAATGCAACTTTTAATGACTTCCGCAGTCTCAAAATTATTCAACCGCCTGAATAGATTCCCTCACAACAAAACAAATCTAAAAAAAAGGTGTCTCAAGCACACCTGATGTAACTAATCAAGGGCTTCATTAGTTGCACCAGGTGTGCTTGAGCTGGAACACATGAAATATCTGAACTGGCTAGGTTTGATGAGTGTCACGTTTGACTGCATGTTAGAAAGTAGTCAAAAGAATGGTCCAAAAAGTTAAGAGAAGATATCATCGCCCTTCGCAAACAAAGAGCAGGATACAAAAAGATAGCGAAGGTACTAAATGTTCCTAGAGGCATAGTTACGTTCAAAGTTAAAGAAACAGTGGTTACACTAACTGGACGGGGCAGAAAAAGGAAGATATCAAAGGCTGCAACCAGATTTCTGAGAAGGCAGGTTCAGATAAAACCCTCGAGTGACTGCAAAAGACCTGCAGCAAGACTTGGTGGCAACAGGCACTGAGGTTTCAGCTTGCGCAGTAAGGCGTGTACTAAACGCATGCGACTTCCATGCCAGAACTCTAAGACATACACCACTTCTGATCCAAAAGCACAAAAAAAGTGCTCAGAATCATATAAATAAGCCACAGAAGTTTTGAGATTCTGTTCTGTGGAGCAATGAAAAAAACTGGAAATTTCTGACCCTATGGATCAGCGTTATGTCTGGAGGAAGAAGAATGAAGCATATGCTGAAAAGAACACTGTCTGCAGTTCAGCATGGTGGATCGGTGATGCTCTGCGGCTGCTTTGCATCCTCTGGCACTGGAAACCTGCAGCGTGTGGAAGGCAAGATGGACTAATTGAAGTGTCAGGAAATCCTAGGAGAAAACATCATGCCGTCAGTGAGGAAGCTGAAGCTTGGACCTTCCAACAGGACAGTGATCCCAAGGATACCTCAAATTCCACCAAGACTTGGTTTCAGAAGAATTCCTGGAAGAGTCTACAGTGACCATCACAGTCCCCTGACTTGAACCCTATAGAAAATCTCTGGTGGGATTGGAAGAAGGCGGTTGAAGCGCGCAAACCCAATAATATTACTGAACTGGAGGCCATTGCTTATGAGGAACGGGCTAAGATTCCCCAGAAACGCTGCCAGAAGCTGCTGTCTGGTTAAACATCTCGTTTGCAGCAGGTCAGAACAGCAAAAGTGTGTTCTATCAAGTAGTCTACTAAAGATGCTTGCCATGAAGGGGTTGAATAATTATGAGACTGCAGAAGTCATTAAAAGTTGCATTTTCAGTTGAATTTGGGGAAACCCAAATTATAACGTTTGCTTGAAAAATGAATTGCTTGAAATGAAAAATTTGCTTATAATTCAAGCAAACGTTTGGTATATATATATATATATATATACACACACACACACACTACCGTTCAAAAGTTGGGGGTCAGTAAGATTTTTTAATGTTTTTAAAAGAAGTATCTTCTGCTCACCAAGGCTGCATTTATTTGATAAAAAGCAATAAAAAAAACAGTAATATTGTGAAATATTATGACAATTTTAAATGACTGTTTTCTATTTGAATATATTTTAAACTGTAATTTATTCCTTTGATCAAAGCTGAATTTTCAGCATCATTACTCCAGTCTTCAGTGTCCTTCAGAAATCACTCTAATATGATGATTTGATGCTCAAGAAACTTTCATTATTATTATCAATGTTGAAAACAGTTGTGTACAATTTTTTTCAAAATTCTTTGATGAATAGAAAGTTCAAAAGAACAGCATTTATTTAAAATAGAATATTTTCTAACATTATAAATGTCTTTACTGTAACTTTTGATCAGTTTAACTCATCCTTGATGAATAAAAGTATTGATTTATTTTATTTCTTTCCCCCAAAAATAAAATTAAAATTCTCACTGACCCCAAACTTTTGAACGGTAGTGTTTAATGTTACAAAAGCTTTAGATTTCAGATAAATGCTGTTCTTTTGAACTTTCTATTCATCAAAGAATCATGAAATACAAATGTAAAAAACAGTTTTCAACATTGATAATAATCAAAAATGTTTCTTGAGCATCAAATCATCATATTAGAGTGATTTCTGAAGGATCATGTGACACTGAAGACTGGAGTAATGATGCTGAAAATTCAGCTTTGATCACAGGAATAAATTACACTTCACTATATATTCACATAGAAAACAGCTGATTTAAATTGCAATAATATTTCACAATATGACTGTTTTTGTTTGTATTTTTAATCAAATAAATGCAGCCTCGGTGAGCAGAAGAGACTTTAAAAAACATTAAACATCTTACTGACCCCAAACTTTTGAACGGTAGTGTGTATATATATATATATAAGGTGAACCCTTAATTGCTGCTTCTTGTTGAGTTGATTTGTTTGATTTGCAGATGGAAGTCACAGAAGTTAGAGCAGAGATGGAAAGCAAGCAGGCAAAGTGCTGTGATTGTGTAGCGTGTTATTGGGCCGTTGTGTTCTGTGTTGGGTTCAGACTCTACAGTTTGGCCCACGGCCACCTGGCAGCATTAGAAAGGTGCCCTTTACTGGCCCACAACTCAGATCCTCCAACCGGTGCGTCCCGCCCACTCATTCATCAAACGCCAGAGGACTGAGACGGAAAGAATGCTTTCTCGTCCCCTTTCGAATCAATGAACGGTAGCCATTAAATCGCATTTCAGCATGGAAAATATGTTTACCTAGTCCAAGTGCTCACTCGGATGAAAACTTGTCTAAACAGGAATGAAATGTGAAGAATTCCTGTGTTTTGGTATGTCCGATTATAAAGTATTTAGTGGCTGTTATGATAAGCCGTGTCATTTCTTTCTTCCATGTGAGTGAATGAACTGGCTTTTGGAGGCTGTTGTGCTTGACCTCGAATGGCTTGAGGGAAAAATGCTGCTTTTAATAAAGACTGAGATAAGGTCTTTCCTTCACAGGCTCAAACTCTGCTGGAAGATCTCATTAAAATCTGAAATAGACAGACAGTTATAGCATTTTTCAGATTCAAGCAAACGTTATAATGGTAAACAAAGAAGAAATATTTGAGATTCTGCTCTATATCTTGGAGAATAATCAAATACACACCACCGGTCAAAAGTTTGGAATCATTAAGAGTCTATAATGTTTTTGAAAGAAGTCTCTTCTGCCCACCAAGACTGCATTTATTTGATCAAAATTACAGTAGATTATTATTACAATTTAAAAGAACTGTTTTCTATTCTAATGTTTTTAAAAATTACTTCAGTGTCACGTGATCCTTCAGAAATCATTCTAAAATGCTGATTTGCTGCTCAAGAAACATTATTAATGTTGAAAACAGCTTAATATTTTTATGGAAACACTCAAAAACCTTGTAACATTCAAAAGTTTGGGTTAGTACAATTAAAAAAATAGATTCTATTTTTAAGCAGCAAGGGCACATAAATTGATTAAATTGATTAAAAATGAGAGTGAAAACATTAATAATGTTACAAAATATTTATATTTCAAATAAATGCTGCTCTGTTTTCAAATACATTTCTGAAGGATCATGTGACACTGAAGGCTGGAGTAATGATGCTGACAATTCAGCTTTGATCACAGGAAAAAATTACACTTTACAATATATTGAATTAGTTAATTTAAATGATAATAATATTTCACAATATTACTGTTTTTACTGTATTTTTGATCAAATAAACGCAGCCTTGATGAGCCGAAGGGACTTCTATCAAAAACATTAAACAATCTTAATGATTCCAAACTTTTGACAGGAAGTGTCAATTTTGCAGTAAATTGCTGATTTTTTTTAAATTATAGGTGAAGTGTGTAACTAAACCGTTTCTTGAACACACACTTTGTCTCTTTGGTCAGATAAACAGTCCCACCTCAAACTCAATTCCATTGAGCCAGTGTCACAGTCTAACATCATGCTCAACTATATGTCTTGATGCGTCACAGTGTTAAGGCCAAGGATGATAAAATTGGATAATTGGAATGATTATTAAAACTTTATCGATGTAGTTATTGCTATATAACTACATTGATAAAGTTTTAATAATTATTCCAATTCTTTGAGAATAGTGGAGCCCACACCATAACTATAACAATAACAACACATATAAACATCATTGCATTGGAATCACTTGCAGAACATTTTTCCCAGCTGTAGAACGATAAAAATACTGACAGCGAATCAGAATCCATCTGACTTTAAAGAGCTTGACTTTTAACCACTGTTCCTTTAACTTTGAACCTGCGATGTATTAGGTGCCATGTGTTATATCATAAATGTTTTGCTAATTGTATTGTATTTTGTTTATTGATTTTTTTATCAGTGTTATTGATTTATTCTTTTTTTTTATTTTCTTATGTTATTAATTTTGTTTGCTCTGTGCTTCCTTTCTATTTATAGTTTGCTTTCCTGTCATAACACTATGAATGTGTGGATGATTGTGGTTGTGATTGTGGTATGAATGCATGGGGGAGTGGTTGGGGTGGGTGGGGGGTTTGAAGTTTGTTTTGTTATTTTATTCTGTAAATAAGTAAATAAATAAAAAAATAAAAAACTTTGAACCTGCGAACTATGCTTCCAACGAGGGACTCATAAATTTTGGGGCATCTCGCCCGGGGGGCGGGGTTACGTCCTGCGTCACATCTCTCATGCGGGTTCTCGTCGACCAGGGTCAGTGCGCACCATAGCGCACACAGGCAGGCACAGAACTAGCTAGCGAACCTAGGTCTTAAATCTAATAAATTATGTTTTTTACAACACGTTTTTTGATGGAAAAGTGATGTTTAATTTCCATAGTCTTTGTTTAGTGAACGAAAGCGAAATCAGGAATTGCGATCTTTCAGTTTGTTTATCGTTACCTAGCTACCAAGGGTTTAAGTTGTACAAGATGTGATGTAGCCTTAATTACAATGGCCAAGTCGCGTTTCATATTAACAGATGAATAGGCTTTGCTCAGTTTATTAAATACATCCAACCTGAAATGTCTCTTACAAACTATGAAGGGACAATGAATCAATACACTGACATGGCAATGCTAGACAGCTAGCCTACTTTGTTTGCACAGTCCTACCGTCTCAGGCGCGAAAGCCTAAGATTCTGCCACTGAGCCACAGGGGGAAAACACATTAACTTTCGGTCAGCGCGAGCATAAGAAAGCATATAGGACATTGAGAGCTCTTCGCACTCGGGAGTGCGGTGACGGTTGGAAAAACTATAGAATCTTTGACGGGTCCCCGCTGGTGCGCGCTGACCCTGGTCGACGAGAACCCACATGAGAGATGTGACGCAGGACGTAACCCCGCCCCCCGGGCGAGATGCCCCAAAATTTATGAATCCCCTTCCAACGATGTCCCTAGCAACATTTGGTGCCTTCGCCATTTTTTATATCCTGTTCCTTGTTTGTGAAGGACGATGATACTGTACCTTCTCTTAACTTTTTGGACCATGCTTTTGACAAGTTCGTTATTGTGGGAAGAAGGAGGCGGGAACCGGCAAACATTCAACAGATTTTAATATAAAAAAATAAAACAAATACAAAACGAAATTAAAAGACTGCAGCCCCTCACGGACGACTGCTGTCACATCAAATAAAACATAAACATCAAATAAACTCCAGGCCTGGCCTCTCTCGATCTCCATTTTATGCTTCCGCTCCTCCGTGACAGATATGGGACCAGTGCGTCTCACAGGTGTCGCTCATCAGTAATCACGCCACCGGCCTCGCGCCGTTCTCTCACGGCCCTCGACCTCGTCCTGCTCGCCACAGCCATTTTTCTAACATGCAGTCAAATGTGACACTCAACAAACCTAACCAGATATTTCATGTGTTCTAGCTCAAACACACCTGGTGCAACTAATGAAGCCCTTGATTACACGTAATGCTTGTAATAAACAGGATGTTATCCTGCTTTGGTGTGAACTCTAGTATAGTTGATCCATCTAGGTGTGAACGGTCCTTTATACTCTTCAGGGGACACCGAACAACTATATGATTATAGTTTATGCTGCATATTAAACTGGGATATGAGAAAATATTTAAACCTCAACATAATTCCAAACATCACTTTTAAATTAGCATCCACAAGCATTTTACTTTCAGTAGTGTGTCAGACTTCAGGAACCCACAATATGTACGTATGTATCAGGTTCACTAACTCTTCTCTTTATTTGTGCCTCAGGCCGCTCTGGCGTCACACACCCTCACACCTGCTGTTTCAGCGCGAGCGTACGCTCCCAGCATCCCCGTGAGCCAGCCGTTCACACACACCCTGAGTCAGGCGGGCAGCGCAGGCGTCCTCACGCTCACACCCAAACCTCCCAGCAGCGCACCGAGAGACGGACGCGTGCGCAAGACTGTCCACTCTCTCCACAAGTAAGACCTGAGGGGGTTTCCTTCCACACTCTTTCACTTTCTGAACTTCAGTTGGGTCTGTGTCAGCAATCTACATCTGAATCTGATTCAAAAAGGGTCCTTAAAACCTCTAAAAATGCCTTTAATTCAGTTTGATCACATTTAAGGTCATATAAAGCAGGGTTGTGGACTCGACTTGGACTTGACTTGGACTCGAGTCCCAAATTGACTGGAGTTTTTTTGTCGACTTGACATAATCAAAGATGACTTGCGACTCGACTTAAACTTTGACAACAATGACTCGCGACTTGACTCGGACTTGAGCCCTGTGACTTGGAAAGACTTGACCTACCTTCTAAAACCACAGATCAGAGTTGTAATAATCACTGTAGTATAGCACTGTATCATTGACGCATGATCACAGCGCTGATTAGCGCTGCTTTCGCACGTTTGGCACTGAGCCAGAGAGCGCTTGATAGAGTGTGTTCAGCAGCGCGTGTCAGTTGTCATTTATCACACGTTCAGACAGTTTTCAACCAAATAATGTTGTTTTTTTTGTTTGTTTTTTCAGGCATTTAAATACACAAGTACTAGTGAACCATTTATAATTTGAGGGAAAAAAAACCCACACACTGATGTCTAAGTAAGCGGAAATAATAAACCTTTCAAATATAATTTTGAGACGTTTTTTTTTTTTCCACAACAAACGCACATTTTAGCCTATAGGTAACTATAAAGTCTTCTCCCTGTTCACCAGCCACTCACTTTCATGTCTTTCGGGAGAAATGGATGGATTTACGTTTTGTAAATGACAGGCATGTAGCCCCAAAAAGTGTCACATGACGCTTGATACGTCACCATGGAAATAGCATTGTTCTACAATTACTGTCACGTTAACAAAATAATTTAAAAATAATAATATATTTTAAAATATTTTTTTTTAAAATAATTTAACCAGGGACTCAATATTTTAAACTTAATGTGTAGCAAATCACGATAAATTTTCCCAATGAACAGTTACTTTTATTTTTATATCTGCATTGCCACTCTTCACATTCAACCAATCAGACAACCAACCAATCAACGTCCACGTCAACGTCCAAACGTTCCAAGTTTGAAAATTGCGCTTTTTTTTTTTTTTCACTGCCTTTTCCTTATTTTGTCACACGTAAGAACAATCCCTAAATTGAACTGAGATAGATGGGTGCCCTTAGTGAAAATTTTATCGCAATAAATATGAAATTGAACTGCTAAGTCATGAACATATTTTAAAAGCCTTCCTGATATAAATTAGTATACATTTAGTATACATTTTATACATTTCATATAGTAATTAACACTGAGACTAGCCTGGGAACCACATGTTCATTTTCTCGTATTTGAGGCGTGGTTTACGAATGCCCAGAGCTGCTTATTGGGCGCTACGAATGTCTATCAAATGCGCCTGTACGTAGCTCATAGCCAATCGTTTCAATTATACCAGATGACGTATGTAGAGCGACAGAAATTCAACGAGGAAGAAGACGAAATAAACTTGCGTTCTAAACTACTTAGAACACTATCTAAGGCTGCATCGAAAGGTAACTTCGCGTCTGATGCCATGTTGGATCCATAGATATAAACAAACTGCTTCGGTGTGTCACATAGACGTCGTCATCGTCTTGCTGCTCCCTCCTCGTTCTGTGATTGGTTCCATTTTTGAGTCTGGTCCATGGTGTCCAGGCTGCCTAGCAGCGTGAATAAAATCGCGCTGCGCACAAGGCAGCATGGGGAAACCCAGGCTACACTGAGACACTAATTTGTGCAAAAAGCACTAATGACTTGTTTAAGACTTGAATCTTAAACTCGAGGACTTGCAACTTGACTTGGACTTGCCTGTCTTGACTCGGGACTTGAATGCAAAGACTCGAGACTTACTTGTGACTTGCAAAACAATGACTTGGTCCCACCTCTGATATAAAGTCTTAAGGCCTGATTTACTCACTGCAAAGTTATTTTGGTTCTTGCTTAGGGGTGAAATGAAGCTTGAAAAATGTGAGCAGCGGTCACCTATTTCTAAAACAGTATAGCGACGTTCAGATGAATGTAAAAATATGTGCTGCACTTTCCTCTCAATAACAAAATAAACAACAGTAGTTTAATGACAGCGGTGAGAAAACAGCGGTTCAGAAAGCATCTGATCGTAGTGATGTGGATGTTTGCAGATTCAGCACTCCAGTCACGTTTATTTATACAATAGATTTTATACAATAGATTGTTGTGAAGCAGCAGCTGTGCAGTATTAAACATGAATAAACATTATCTGTGTCACTTCCAATTATAATTACGGGCCCTATCATAGACCCAGCGCAATGCAGTGCCAAGCGCGACGCAAGTGTTATTTGCTAGTTTCAGCCCGATGCAGTTTTCATTTTCACGCTGTTGTTTAAATAGCAAATGCATTTGCGCCTATTTATGCACCCATGGGCGACTGGTCTGAAAACCAGGTGTGTTCAGGAGCATTGTTGGTGTGTTGCTATTTTGAGGAACTGGAATAGACTGAGCCGTTGACCAACTGAAACCTGGTCTAAATTCAGTGGTGCAGTATATATATATTTTTTGTTATTTAAAGAGTGCGTTAGTAATGTGCGCCTTTAGGCGGGTCCACAACACAGCAGCACACAAACACGCCAAATATTAAAATTAAAAAGGATTACAATGTAAAAGATTAATATTTTGTACATATAGATATGATGGAATCCGGCTTGTCCCGTAGATGGTCTGCTTGCTTTAACCTCGCGCACAAGTTGATCTATTTGCGCTCTGGAGAAGCGTCCAGTTTTTCAGTAAATAGCGAATCTGCCATGGCACGAGCGCAACTGGCTTTTAAAGGGAATGGGAGATGAGACTCTGGTTGGTTTATTTCACGTTACGCCCAAAACACACCCATTACTCATTAAGAGAATAGGGACAACCCTTTTAGACCATGCGCCGGGAGCGGCGACCATTTTTCCCGTCGTTAAACTAGCAAAAGTGGATTCGGACGCCCTAAGTGCACTTGTGCCCTGCGCTTTAGACCATGCGCTTAGATCGTTAAAATAGGGCCCTACAACTCCAGTTTCTACTGTAAAGCATCTCTCCACTTGAGTGTTCATGTTTTCACTCGCGTCTGACCTCGACGGACTGAACAGGAGAAATGAACCGGAGAAGATTTACACCTCAAAGAAGGCGGAGCCTCAGAGCCACACCCACCTATTACACAATTCCCACAGATAAATGGGAGTTTGAAAGTGTTCAACCAGCCGGAGCAAACTTTTCCAGAAAGTTGGATTTGACAAGCTCTTTCAAAACTCCCAAAATGAAACTCCAAATGAACTTCTGTTTGGCCTGATTTTGTTCGAAATTACATCACACCAGTTCTTCGATTTCACTCGAAGTATATCGGGGCCTTAAAATATCTTAAATGCTACAGCAAAACTCTTGATCATTTTAAAAGATCCTAAATTTGGGGTTGAAAACAGAAATTGTGACATGGCCTAATGTGATTATTACACTTCCAATGGCTATGATTTAAATAAATAAATACAAGTGCTGGAGGGTCAATGTGAAGTCCTGCATTATGCATGAAGTCTTTTTTCCTGTATATTATTGGTATTTTGGTTACACAATAAACTGTATCTGGCATTGAATTCAATGTAAACTCTTGTGGTTTCCCACAAGAAGGAATGACAAAGAACATTATTTAACACATTCAATATATGGATTTTACTAGTATAGTAATATATTAAAATATATAAATATATTGCTATTAGTATTGGCAATACTAGCCTTGATAGTACCTTATAAAATATGCCACTAAACATTATTTTTCTTTATGTTGCTTACACACAAATGAATGTTCAGCATCATTACTCCAGTCTTCAGTGTCACATGATCCTTCAGAAATCACTCTTATATGATGATTTGATGCTCAAGAAACATTTCTAATTATTATCAGTGATGTTCAGTATCAGTTTTTAATAAATACACAGTCCTATAGTGAAAGAACATACGTTTTGGCTACCTTTACTATCATGAACACTTCTCTTATTCTATAAGTCAATGATTAGTTATATCTGCTTTATAAAGACACATGACGAGGCTTGATTCTACTCTTCAGTGATGTGTTCAGAGCTGTTAGCTTTTACAGTTGTGTCAGTCCTTCATGGTTTAATCTGAACAGTTTTCCGGTCATCTGTGAAAACTCACTCATCGTAACACACAGATGTTTGACCGTGCACCGATATCAAAAATCTCATCCACTGCTGTTCGAATCTCAAGACAAAATAAAAACTATTCAGCAATGTTTAGAGTTTATAAATCGACAAAAGCAAAAATTTAGTGAGTGTTTTCCTCACAATTCATGTGTTCAGTCCTCAGCTGAGGTTTGCATTAGTGATTGTTGTGTAGAAGAACACATTAAGAATGTTAATACCATTTGCATTCATTGTCTTCATCCACACACACACACACACACGCACACAAACGCACACACACCACAGGTTTCTGCCTATTAAGTAAACAGTGTGGTTGGGCGGCTGGGCTGTGTTTATGCGTGCTGTGGAAATCTGATTTTGTTTTGAGATTTGCAGACAGAACGGTGGGAGGTGTGTGTAGCGCTCGGACCACAGAAAGAGAGCCCAGCTCCTCTTGTTTCCCACGATGCACTGCAGCCTAGTTATTGCACATTTGGCCCAATTACAGAACATTAGCAAGCTCTGAGAAATCAGCGGACGCTTCACTAAGAGCATGTGGCCCACCATGATGGGGTCGTCTCCGTCATATATGGCTGATTGATGTGGTGGAGGCATGCAAATAGTTTTTAGATTTTGCAAAAAGATTACTTTAATGTTTCCCATCGCTAAAACGTACAAGGCCGAAGGTGCAAGGCCAATCTGCAGACAACACGGGCAAAAAATGAAGTTTGTTAGATTTTAGAACATTCAAACGTTTAAAATGAGAAACTCTTGGACTCTTTCTGGTTGTCAAACTTTGTGGAACATGTTCATATGTTAACATGATGAAATACACCAGTGGTTATTCTGTAAGGACACCTGTGACTGACTTCATACATCTATAAAACATCACCTTGACACCACTTGGTTAAAATGATTTGATTAAACAAGTGTCTCAGAAAGACATAGTTAGTTCTAAGAAAAAAAAAAAGCTTAAACTTCATTTGTTTGCAGATGCCGTTTGTTTTTCTGTATTTTATGCAATTCATACATTTTTAATTTTTAATTGTATTGCCTCTGTCATATTTTTGTTATTATCATACATTAGGTATCATTTGAAAGCTTATTGACCCAAAATGAATCCTGTGAAAACGGATTGAAATTGGACACTGCCTTATCATTGAAACTGTACTTTAAAAATTTTAGCAGCTCAATTTTTGTGAAATCAACTACAAATTTGGAACACAACTTGGTTAGACATATGGCTTTTATTTTCTAGCAATTTTAGAGTCCAAATTATTTTGTAAAATTTGTCTAAAATATTTTTTTTTTTAGTTTTGCTTTCACTACATTTGCGTTACAATACACTTCTATAACCTTTTTACCCTTTCATTTTTTGAAGTGCTTTCACTTCTTTAAAAAGAGACCAACCTCAGGTCTGTATTCCAAAGTATTCATGAATTACAACCATTTAAATTTTAGATTTATGCTCAAAAAGATCATGAATTGTGTATTTAGTAGGAATTTGAATGTGAGTGCAAGCTTTTAAAGGAATAGTTCACCCAAAAATCAACACTTTGTCATCATTTTTTTCATCCTAATTTATATGAATCTCTTTCCTCCAGGAAATGCACAAGGAAATGTTAGGCTGAGTCTAAGCTGCTTTTTTTATTTATTTGTGTTATAGTTTAATCAGGACAGACACACATTTCAAATCAAATAAATAACATTTGCTTCAGTGTAGCTCATCACGTGAAATCAGCACAAAGATCAAGACAGAAACACTAGCAGTATTTTAAACGTATTAACAAACACTGCAACAAAAGTGGACTGTGATTTATAAATCCGACCTCAAAGAATGACACTTTCCTTATTACTTTTTGTATGGAAAAGGGCGCTCGTACACCATGAGAACTTCATCTTTTTAACTTCATCTAAAGGTCTTTCCACTGGAAAGATCGTTCTGTGTCCAGCGAGGATGGTCATGTGAGGATCAGGAAGATTTCATCACTCTTTTTGGGATATACACACAGACAGTCTTGAGTAAATGATCCTGCTTGGAAAGGCGCATGTGGGAGCGTCAGGAAATGGAGGTAATTCCTGAAAGGCTGAATGAAGCGAGAGCTGAAAGACATTAGAGAGATATGAGGCTGCTGAAGACAGAGGAGGGTTATGCAGAGTTAAAGGCAGTGTTTGCTCGCGGCCCGTGTCGTGTTTACCCTCTCCGTGAGGAATTCCTGAGCCCCTCACTCGCTCGCCGCGCTGCATTTTTGTGGTTGGCCTGTGTGACATGGGAAAGTGTGGGAAAAACGGAAGCTCGAAAAAGCAAAAATTCACGGATGGAAACACTGAACTGACAGAAGAATGGAAGAGAAACAGAGAATAAGAGACAGGTGAAGGATGAGGAGTTGGATTGGAAGGGACGAAGTTCTCCATTGCTATCAGTGTTATTTTAGTGTCAGTGAGATATGCTATTATAGTTTTGATTAATGGTTAAAATGAGTTTTTACAAAAAAAATTGTCAGATATTTAGTAATTTTGTCATTTTTATTAATGACATAGTTTTTATTCATTTTAGGTCCAGTTTAAGTTGTTTTAGTGCATCAAGTTAAATGAAAATGAGAAATGTTGTCTTAGAAACTTAATAATAAAAAGTATTATAGCAAATTTTTATATTTTCTTTTAGTTACATTTATTTTATTTCAAGTAAGTACTTAGTTCTGGCATGAAACTCTGAAAAACTGATAGATGCTCAACTCTATTTGGTAGCGATCACATCATCATCTGCATAGCACATCTGATTGGTTGCTGCTGCATCAGTGGCCAGTGAGCTGCGGTTAAACATTCACATACTGGCAGTGTTGCCGTTAGCGGTATGCGGCGTGCTTTCAGAAACCCTCCTCTTCCCCAGCTCCACCTGTAGAGATCTGCTACGGGGTTTAATCATGTATGTTACATGTGCAGCAGCAGCTTGTCTTACTTGCTCACAGCAGTGTCTGTGAATGTATTGGCTGTAGAAAGTCTCTGTACTTGCTCTGCAGAAGCAGCAGTGTAGCAGGTCTATCCAGTCAAGACCAAATACATTAACATTGCCACATCCATTACCATGCTGATCTCTCTGAGAGTTGTCATGACAGTAATAAAACGTTGGTTTTAGTTTTAGATTTAGTTAACCCTGGTTGCAGATTTCCGTCTGTCGGATTGCAGTGAGGTCATGCATGGGATCAGAGCAGATCAGGGTCGGAAATTAAAGTGGGCTTGTGTAACCGGTCCTACTCGACCCGCTCCGAGCGGGATTTGAACCGGGGTCTCCGGCATGGGAGGCATGCGCGCTAACAAGGGATGCTAAAGTAGCGTCAGTCACTAGTGCAGCTCTTGATTCTAGGAGAGTGAGGTTTACACGCACAGCTCTTACTAGCTTGCCTCCGTTACACTTGAGGCAAAAATGCGATCAAACTCAAGATACAGCGGCAAAAAATGCCCCAGTACAATTAAACATAGTCTATTAGGCGACCTTGAGTGTCCAGAAAGGCGCCAAATAAATAAAATGTATTATTATTATTATTATGTTTAAAGTTCTTTAAAACGAAGTCGATCGCACACTACATTGAACAGTTGCATCAAACATTTATCTTTATGTGTTTTTTTTAAGTCTTCTGGTAACACTTTCAATAAGGTTTCATTTGTTAACATGAACAATACTTCTGGAGCATTTTATAAATATTAATTATTGTTAATTTCAACATTTACTAATACATTCTTAAAATCAAAAGCCAACATGAACTAACAATGAACAGCTGTATTTTTATTAACTAACTTTAACAGCATGAATAAGTGTTAATGTTATTTATTAATGCATTAACTAATGGAACCTTATTGTAAAGCGTTTCCATTCTTCTGAATATTATTGATGAATAACATCTTAAATGTCGGTCTGTTCTGTCACATGACTTCAGTGAAAAGTCTTGACGTAAAATTAGTGTAGGATTAACTTTGAAACAATTTTCACCCAGAAATTGCTAGTAAATTTCACAAATAATTACAAAGAAATGCCATGTAATTTTCTCAATTTTTTTATTATTATTATTTTTTACAGTGTATTGCATATGATTCATATGGACTCTTGTGACACTCTTATGGTGTTTTTGTAGTATAAATCTGCAGGAGCGCAGACATTCTGCTTGATATCTCCTTTTTTGTTTCACAGAAAGAGAAAATAATAAGGTCTAAATTTAAGGTCTAAATGAATTTGGCCTTGTATAGACTAGCAACATCCTAATTTCCAGAGCACTGATTTAATAAGTTCCACGCCTCCAGTTGCGAGTGCTGGCAAGCGTCCCGCTGACATCTGACCGACCAGCACTAATAGTCCTAAACTCCAGTCACCAATAAAGCACTGAAGTGTCATTTCCTGTAAAGAGAGATCTTACGTTATAATTGAAAGCGTTTCTATCTGTGCTGTCGGTCCAAGGTTGAGCCGCCAAATGAAAGGACAACTGTGTGGACCCTACAAGGCAGCACTGTGTTCCCTCATTAGTGCACTAATGCTCCCGTTCTGCTTCTGGAGATTAATACTAGCCCGGCTTTATTTATTGTTCCTCAAAAATGCTTAGCGGATTTACCGTGCGAAGTTACAGGCGTGTTGGGCCCTGTTTCTGCCTCAGATAATTGCACTGGCTCTCGGTGGCCAAGCCTTCCACAGGGTTCCTGCCGTTTATTGTCAGATGATGGAGGTCATCAGGGCTATTCAACCCACGGCAAAGAAACAGGCATTGTGTGGAGCACAGATATAATCACTGTCTGATGTCATGTAGGCTGGCTAAACCGTTTCCTTATTCAGTTAATCTACTGTATAATAATGTGTAGTGTGTATGGATTGTAGTTTTTGTAATCAAACTGTGTTTGTGTATATACTCTTCAAGGTTTTCTTTGGTTTTATGGGTGGTTCAGCAGGATGTGTTCAGCAGCGCTGGGCTTTGACAACACTTTTTTTTTTTTTTTGACTTTTAAACTGCTTTTGAACTGCTTTAGCGCATCATATTAACCCTAAAGCTACTGTATCATATTTGATACTCAAATTTCTAAGCCTCTAAATGACCAACATGATTAAAAAGTTGCTGATAAACCTGTCGCACATGATCTCCTCAGTCCTTCTGTCTCTGACTGAGAGTTTAGACTCTTTTATCAAGTAAAAGTCTTTCAGTATAATTGTACAAACGTCCACCTTTAGGTTGTGAAAATGATTTTTATCAAGTGAATGTATAACTTTGATATTGTTAGTAATATTTCAAGATGAACACTGACTACTGAATCAGCTTCCTTTGGTGTTTTCCCCAAAATGACATAAAGATAATTTAATATTTGGGTGAACTATCCCTTTAAAGCATGTGATTCCACAGCAAATATGGGCAATAGGATATGCTGTCATGCTCTATGGCTTCTGTTTTGAATACATTATAACAAATAATAATCTTTTTGAAATGGTAAACTATACCATCTACTCCACTTTCCCACAGCAGTTTGAAAAGGGTAATAGATGGGAATTGAAGTTTTAAATTACCGGTAATGCATTTTAATTTTTTTTTTTTTTAAATTTTTCATTGTTTTATATGATTAAACAATTTGTGCATTGTATTTGTGCATCAACACTTGTCCAGTGTGTAATCTAAAAAAGCAAAAGTAGTTAAACAACATTCAATGAAAACGAGCCCCTTTATAGATGTGATGTTGTGTCTGTCCACAGGAAAGCATTATCTGAGACTCCAGCCAGTCACGGCAGCTCCAGTGCACAGCATGTGGTGTATGAGACCGTGTGCGCAAACACAGGTGAGGACACACACACACACACACACATCCTGTGGTTGATCATGTGTGCACTGACTGACAAGGTTAGCCAATCAGAAGCCTGTGTGGGCGGAGTCTCTCTGCAAGCACACTGCACTCACAACAAAATGGACAAGTACATAATTACATTCATTAATCTGCGGTGAATTATCCATTGTCGCTTTCAGTATGGCTATTAAAGGATTAGTTCACTTCAGAACGAACATTTCCTGTTATTTACTCTCCTCCACGTCATCCAAGATGTTCATGTCTTTCTTTCTTCAGTAAAAAAGAAATGAAGGTTTTTGAGGAAAACATTTCAGGATTTTCCTCCATATAGTGTCTTCAATGGGGTCCAACGGGTCGAAATGTGAGTTTCAGTGCAGCTTCAAAGTCTCGACACGATCCAGCCGAGGAATAAGAGTCTGATCTAGACAAACCAGCGGACATTTTATTTTAAAAAAAAGAAACATTTCTATACTTTTTAACCACTAATGCTCATCTTGCACTAGCTGTGATGCGACACACATTACGTAATCACGTTGAAAGGTCGCAAAATATTCAAACTCACATTAGACACTTTAAACATTAAATAAAGCACATAATCAGTACCTGAGATTATCATGGTCATACTTTTATGTTGTTGTTCCGGCCGCAACGTCGCAGAATTAGAAACGGTTTCTAAAATTCAATGGTGTCGCAGCTGGTTAGGAATTAGTTGAATGTTGAATGTTGGAGCTCATGCCAGTTCAGTCTCTGGTATTTTAATGAGGACTCTTGGCAGCGGGTTGGAGGCCGCTTCGCCCGCTCTGGCAGCTGTTCATAGTGGCCGTTCCAGCGGGAGGTTTGTTACGTGTCGCTGAGATCGTCTAGTGTTAGACTCTGATCCACCAACAGCTGCTGTGAGCTGATATTGAAGAACACTAATGCTAATTCTAACAGTGCCATGCTAGCTTATCCTGTCAGATGAAGCTCCTGTCATGCAGCGCACATTATTGAGATTTGGTGCGTAGAAGCTTTGCTTTTTTGTGCTGATGTCAGGCGTTTGATGTAAATTATTAAAACTTATAACACAGAGAGTTGAGTGTTTGATTCAGAAGAGCTGAAGTGACCACTGTGTGAAAGTTTGGGGTCAGTAAGACCCTCTTTGTCTCACCAAAGCTGCATCTATTTGACATACACTGCCGGTCAAAGGTTTTAGATCTGTAAGATTTTTAATGTTTTTAAAAGACTTCTGCTCACTAAGGCTGCATTTATTTGATTAGAAATACACACACACACACACACACAAATATTATTACAATGTAAAACAGCTGTTTTTCTATGTGAATATATAGTAAAGTGTAATTTATTCCTGTGATCAAAGCTGAATTTTCAGCATCATTACTCCAGTCTTCAGTGTCACATGATCCTTCAGAAATCACTCTAATATGAGGATTTGATGATCAAGAAACATTTATGATTATTATCAATGTTGAAAACAGTTGTGTACAATTTTTTTTCAAAATTATTTGATGAATAGAAAGTTCAAAAGAACAGCATTTATTTAAAATAGAATATTTTCTAACATTATAAATGTCTTTACTGTATCTTTTGATCAGTTTAACTCATCCTTGATGAATAAAAGTATTGATTTATTTTATTTCTTTCCCCCAAAAATAAAATTAAAATTCTCACTGACCCCAAACTATTGAAGGGTAGTGTTTAATGTTACAAAAGCTTTAGATTTCAGATAAATGCTGTTCTTTTGAACTTTCTATTCATCATAGCATCATGAAATACAAATGTAAAAAACTGTTTTCAACATTTATAATAATCAAAAATGTTTCTTGAGCATCAAATCATCATATCAGAGTGATTTCTGAAGGATCATGTGACACTGAAGACTGGAGTAATGATGCTGAAAATTCAGCTTTGATCACAGGAATAAATTTGACTATACAATGCAATTTTAAATTTTGATAATATTTCACAAATATTATTATTATTATTATTATTATTATTATTTATCAAATAAATGCAGCCTTAGTGAACAGAAGAGACTTCTTTTAAAAACATAAAAAAATCGTACCAATCCAAAACTTTTGACCGGCAGTTTATATATAATTTAAATGCCATCGTTGGATTTGAAAATGTGTATTGAGAGTCTTTTGTCAGTTGTTACTTTTCAAAGCCTGTAAAACAGCATTGCGTGTAAGACGTCCTCGGTTCACAGATGCACTTCCTCCATTGTTCAGTGGTCAGTTGGGAAAGAGCGCTGGAAGAGGACGGAGTGTTGTTTTAGCGTGGATGAGAGCGGCCGGCTCTGATGGGAGTTAGCGCTGATCCATACGCTCGCATTCTCTGAGATCAGCCGTCAGTACACATCAGCGTATCCTCTCATCCCGCTCAGCGCTCGCACATTAGCCGTAAACAGACCTCCATTGTTGTGATGTTTTTCCTTTTCTTTCTTTTCACTTGACCTCATCTCACCAGACTTCACACTCTCACAGATTTGAGCCAAATGCTTTCAAACTGGTTTTCACTCCAAGAATGTTCCCCATTTTTAAGCTTTGGCTCAATATTGGCTCAAAGTCAAAAAGATGAAGAGCTTGTGTCTGACGAGTGAATCTCTGGAAGACTAGAGCACCACAGTATCAGAAGAAGATAAATCATCGACATGGGTGTAATACAATCCTTTTTTTCTTTTTTTCTTTTTGCTGAAAGACAATCATTTGTCATTTAAGTCTAAATTAAAGGCAGTACAGCTAATCTATCAAGATAATGGCAGTACATATAAGTAAAACTATATATATATATATATATATATATATATATATACACAGTTCCCTCTATTAATATTGGCACCCTTGGTAAAAATGAGCAACGGTAGCTGTGAAAATAAATGTGCATTGTTTATCCTTTTGATCTTTCATTCAAAAAATTCATGAAATTCTACACTTTCATTGAAGTAAAACAATTGAACGTGGGGGAAAACTCACATTATGAAATAAATGTTTTTCTCCAATGCATGTTGGCCACAATTATTGGCACCCCTTCAAATTCTTATGAGTAAAATATCTCTGAAGTATATTCCCGTTAATATTTACATTTGTTTTAGCACACCAGGGTGACTAAGCATGAAATTGTCCAGCCATGACTTCTTGTTTCACAGGAGTTTAAATATGAGGAAACACAAAGGCCAAATTCCCTTAATCATCCGTCACAATGAGTAAAACCAAAGAATATAGATCTGATGTGCAGCAAAAGATTGTTGAGCTTCACAAAATAGAAAGTGCTGTAAGAAAATAGCTAAAGAATTGAAAATCCCCATTTTGACCATCAGGGCAATAATTAAGAAGTTCCAATCAACTAAAGATGTGACGAATCTGCCAGGAAGAGGACGTGTGTCTATACTGTCTTAATGGATGGTGAGGAGGAGAGTTTGAGTGGCCAAAGACTCTCCAAGGATCACAGATGGAGAATTGCAGAGATTAGTGAGTCTTGGGGTCAGAAAGCCAAAAAAATCAAACAACCCCTACATCTCCACATGTTGTTTGGGAGGATTTCAAGAAGTTCAGCTTTGAACACAGGAATAAATGGCATTTTACAATATATCACAATATGAAATAGTTATTTTAAATTGTAATAATATTTCACTGTTTTTACTGTATTCTAAATAAATGCAGCCTTGGTGAGCAGAAGAGACTTCTTTCAAAATCATCAAGTAGTCTTATTTATTCCAAACTTTTGACCTGTATCTGGTGTGAACTGTGCTGTAGAAGACTCTCTCACATCAGTCAGGGACACAGAGACAGCAGGAACATGTTTTCCCCTCTTCACTCGCGTCTTTCTGAGCGCGAAACGGCTTCCAGCAGTCGAGTCACTGGATTGGAAGCCGGGCGTGATGTTTTCATTCTCCTGTGCCGTAAGGCCTCGGGGTGTAAAAGAGCACCAAAATAAACAGTGTATGGAGAGGGAATGAAAGGGAATAGTGTTCAGCAGCTCTGGGAACGTCTTTGCTCCTGTCGGATCAGTGCAGAGAGAGAGTCTGCTCTTATCAAACCCTTCATGCAGCCTTCAGCTTCTGTGAGAAAACCAGCTGCAGAATTTTTACACTTTTATTTCAGTCTTGAAAAAAGATCTTGTTTTCTGATCCTCATAGTTTCACTTGGATTTCACACTCATTCACCAGCAAAGAACTCGTCATTTCGGGAATCAGTGAGCGCGTTTACATGCACCATTTTGCACCCAATACAATTTGTGAGTCATTAATTGTGAGTCATTCATCAGTGCATGTTATTCCAAAATAAATGTTTGTCTTCATAATCAGTGTGTAATAACTTACTCCAGCTCTGAAACTCCTGTCAAGAACTGTCATTTTTTTACATTCAACTTCATATAAACAGTCTTTCATCATGCAGTCGAAGTCCTGTCCTACATTATTTCTTCATTGAATATCTATTTTTATGTCACGTTATGCGAGTAGAATGGGTTGTGAACTTTAAAGGGATAGATCACCCAAAAATGATTACTCACCCTCATGTCGTTCCAAACCCGCAAGACCTTCGTTCATATTCAGGACACGAAGATCTTTTTGATTAAATCTGAGAGATTTCTGTCCCTCTGTTGACAGCTACACAACTGACACTTTGACGATTAAAAAAATTCATGAAGAGATCGTAAAACTAATCCATTAATGAGCGGTTCAGTCCAAATTTTCTGAAGAGCCTCGTTAGCTTGATATAATGAACAGATTGAATTTAGGCTTTTATTCACATAAAAACATTCATTAACTCACACATCAGTTATGTTAAACGAAAGCTCAAGCATGTCCGCTTGACGTGCAAGAACCAATGAGCTTCATTCTCGTGTTACGCAGCACGTTTGAGCTTCTGCAAGAACCAATGAGGTTCATTCTCGTGTTACGCGGCACGTTTGAGCTTCTGCAAGAACCAATGAGGTTCATTCTCGTGTTACGCAGCACGTTTGAGCTTCTGCAGGAACCAATGAGGTTCATTCTCGTGTTTCGCAGCACGTTTGAGCTTCTGCAAGAACCAATGAGGTTCATTCTCGTGTTACGCAGCACGTTTGAGCTTCTGCAGGAACCAATGAGGTTCATTCTCGTGTTACGCAGCACGTTTGAGCTTCATCAAGAACCAATGAGGCTCATTCTCGTGTTACGCAGCACGTTTGAGCTTCTGCAGGAACCAATGAGGTTAATTCTCGTGTTACGCAGCACGTTTGAGCTTCAGCAAGAACCAATGAGGCTAATTCTTGCGTTACGCGGCACGTTTGAGCTTCAGCAAGAACCAATGAGGTTAATTCTCGCGTTACGCATCACGTTTGAGCTTCAGCAAGAACCAATGAGGTTAATTCTCGCGTTACGCATCACGTTTGAGCTTCAGCAAGAACCAATGAGGTTAATTCTCACGTTACGCAGCACGTTTGAGCTTCATCAAGAACCAATGAGGCTAATTCTCGCGTTACGCAGCACGTTTCAGCTTCATCAAGAACCAATGAGGTTAATTCTCGCGTTACGCAGCACGTTTGAGCTTCATCAAGAACCAATGAGGTTAATTCTCGCGTTACGCATCACGTTTGAGCTTCAGCAAGAACCAATGAGGTTAAATCTCGCGTTACGCTTTACTTTTGAGCTTCAGCAAGAACCAATGAGGTTAATTCTCGCGTTACGCAGCACGTTTGAGCTTCAGCAGGAACCAATGAGGTTAATTCTCGCGTTACTCAGCACGTTTGAGCTTCAGCAGGAACCAATGAGGTTCATTCTCGTGTTACGCAGCACGTTTGAGCTTCAGCAGGAACCAATGAGGTTCATTCTCGTGTTACGCAGCACGTTTGAGCTTTTGCAGGAACCAATGAGGTTCATTCTCGTGTTACGCAGCACGTTTGAGCTTCTGCAGGAACCAATGAGGTTCATTTTTGTGTTACGCAGCACGTTTGAGCTTCAGCAAGAACCAATGAGGTTCATTCTCGTGTTACGCAGCACGCTTGGGCTTCAGCAAGAACCAATGAGGTTCAATCTCGTGTTACGCATCACGTTTCAGCTTCAGCAAGAACCAATGAGGTTCATTCTCGTGTTACGCATCACGTTTGAGCTTCAGCAAGAACCAATGAGGTTAATTCTCGTGTTTCGCAGCATGCTTGAGCTTCAGCAAGAACCAATGAGGTTAATTGTCGTGTTACGCATCACGTTTGAGCTTCAGCAAGAACCAATGAGGTTAATTGTCGTGTTACGCATCACGTTTGAGCTTCAGCAAGAACCAATGAGGTTAATTGTCGTGTTACGCAGCACGTTTGAGCTTCAGCAAGAACCAATGAGGCTAATTCTCGCGTTACGCAGCACGTTTGAGCTTCATCAAGAACCAATGACGCTAATTCTCGCGTTACGCAGCACGTTTCAGCTTCATCAAGAACCAATGAGGTTAATTCTCGCGTTACACAGCACGTTTGAGCTTCATCAAGAACCAATAAGGTTAATTCTCGCGTTACGCATCACGTTTGAGCTTCAGCAAGAACCAATGAGGTTAATTCTCGCGTTACGCAGCATGTTTGAGCTTCAGCAGGAACCAATGAGGTTCATTCTCGTGTTACGCAGCACGTTTGAGCTTCTGCAGGAACCAATGAGGTTCATTCTCGTGTTACGCAGCACGTTTGAGCTTCTGCAGGAACCAATGAGGTTCATTTTTGTGTTACGCAGCACGTTTGAGCTTCTGCAGGAACCAATGAGGTTCAATCTTGTGTTACGCAGCACGCTTGAGCTTCAGCAAGAACCAATGAGGTTCAATCTCGTGTTACGCAGCACGTTTGAGCTTCAGCAAGAACCAATGAGGTTCATTCTCGTGTTACGCAGCACGTTTGAGCTTCCATCAAGAACCAATGAGGTTAATTCTCGCGTTACGCATCACGTTTGAGCTTCTGCAGGAACCAATGAGGTTCATTTTTGTGTTACGCAGCACGTTTGAGCTTCAGCAAGAACCAATGAGGTTCAATCTTGTGTTACGCAGCACGCTTGAGCTTCAGCAGGAACCAGTGAGGTTCAATCTTGTGTTACGCAGCACGTTTGAGCTTCATCAAGAACCAATGAGGTTAATTCTCGCGTTACGCATCACGTTTGAGCTTCTGCAGGAACCAATGAGGTTCATTTTTGTGTTACGCAGCACGTTTGAGCTTCAGCAAGAACCAATGAGGTTCATTCTCGTGTTACGCAGCACGCTTGAGCTTCAGCAAGAACCAATGAGGTTCAATCTCGTGTTACGCATCACGTTTCAGCTTCAGCAAGAACCAATGAGGTTCATTCTCGTGTTACGCATCACGTTTGAGCTTCAGCAAGAACCAATGAGGTTAATTCTCGTGTTACGCAGCACGCTTGAGCTTCAGCAAGAACCAATGAGGTTAATTGTCGTGTTACGCATCACGTTTGAGCTTCAGCAAGAACCAATGAGGTTAATTCTCGTGTTACGCAGCACGTTTGAGCTTCAGCAAGAACCAATGAGGCTAATTCTCGCGTTACGCAGCACGTTTGAGCTTCATCAAGAACCAATGAGGCTAATTCTCGCGTTACGCAGCACGTTTCAGCTTCATCAAGAACCAATGAGGTTAATTCTCGCGTTACGCAGCACGTTTGAGCTTCATCAAGAACCAATGAGGTTAATTCTCACGTTACGCATCACGTTTGAGTTTCAGCAAGAACCAATGAGGTTAATTCTCGCGTTACGCAGCACGTTTGAGCTTCATCAAGAACCAATGAGGTTAATTCTCACGTTACGCATCACGTTTGAGTTTCAGCAAGAACCAATGAGGTTAATTCTCGCGTTACGCAGCACTTTTGAGCTTCAGCAAGAACCAATGAGGTTAATTCTCACATTACGCAGCACGTTTGAGCTTCAGCAGGAACCAATGAGGTTCATTCTCGTGTTACGCAGCACGTTTGAGCTTCTGCAGGAACCAATGAGGGTCATTCTCGTGTTACGCAGCACGTTTGAGCTTCTGCAGGAACCAATGAGGTTCATTTTTGTGTTACGCAGCACGTTTGAGCTTCAGCAAGAACCAATGAGGTTCATTCTCGTGTTAGGCAGCACGCTTGAGCTTCAGCAAGAACCAATGAGGTTCAATCTCGTGTTACGCATCACGTTTCAGCTTCAGCAAGAACCAATGAGGTTCATTCTCGTGTTACGCATCACGTTTGAGCTTCAGCAAGAACCAATGAGGTTAATTCTCGTGTTACGCAGCACGTTTGAGCTTCAGCAAGAACCAATGAGGTTCAATCTTGTGTTACGCAGCACGCTTGAGCTTCAGCAAGAACCAATGAGGTTCAATCTCGTGTTACGCAGCACGTTTGAGCTTCTGCAGGAACCAATGAGGTTCATTCTCGTGTTACGCAGCACGTTTGAGCTTCAGCAAGAACCAATGAGGTTCAATCTCGTGTTACGCAGCACGCTTGAGCTTCAGCAAGAACCAATGAGGTTCATTCTCGTGTTACGCAGCACGTTTGAGCTTCAGCAAGAACCAATGAGGTTCATTCTCGTGTTACGCAGCACGTTTGAGCTTCAGCAAGAACCAATGAGGTTCATTCTCGTGTTACGCAGCACGCTTGAGCTTCAGCAAGAACCAATGAGGTTCAATCTCGTGTTACGCAGCACGTTTGAGCTTCAGCAAGAACCAATGAGGTTCAATCTTGTGTTACGCAGCACGCTTGAGCTTCAGCAAGAACCAATGAGGTTCAATCTTGTGTTACGCAGCACGCTTGAGCTTCAGCAAGAACCAATGAGGTTCAATCTTGTGTTACGCAGCACGCTTGAGCTTCTTCAGGAACCAATGAGGTTCAATCTCGTGTTACGCAGCACGCTTGAGCTTCATCAAGAACCAATGAGGTTCAATCTCGTGTTACGCAGCACGCTTGAGCTTCAGCAAGAACCAATGAGGTTCAATCTTGTGTTACGCAGCACGCTTGAGCTTCAGCAAGAACCAATGAGGTTCATTCTCGTGTTACGCAGCACGCTTGAGCTTCTGCAGGAACCAGTGAGGTTCAATCTCGTGTTACGCAGCACGCTTGAGCTTCTGCAGGAACCAATGAGGTTCATTCTTGTGTTACGCAGCACGTTTGAGCTTCAGCAAGAACCAATGAGGTTCAATCTCGTGTTACGCAGCACGTTTGAGCTTCTTCAGGAACCAATGAGGTTCATTCTCGTGTTACGCAGCACGCTTGAGCTTCTGCAGGAACCAGTGAGGTTCAATCTCGTGTTACGCAGCACGCTTGAGCTTCTGCAGGAACCAATGAGGTTCATTCTTGTGTTACGCAGCACGTTTGAGCTTCAGCAAGAACCAATGAGGTTCAATCTCGTGTTACGCAGCACGCTTAAGCTTCTGCAGGAACCAGTGAGGTTCATTCTTGTGTTACGCAGCACGTTTGAGCTTCAGCAGGAACCAATGAGGTTCATTCTTGTGTTACGCAGCACGCTTAAGCTTCTGCAGGAACCAATGAGGTTCATTCTCGTGTTACGCAGCACGTTTGAGCTTCAGCAAGAACCAATGAGGTTCAATCTTGTGTTACGCAGCACGCTTGAGCTTCAGCAAGAACCAATGAGGTTCAATCTTGTGTTACGCAGCACGCTTGAGCTTCTTCAGGAACCAATGAGGTTCAATCTCGTGTTACGCAGCACGCTTGAGCTTCATCAAGAACCAATGAGGTTCAATCTCGTGTTACGCAGCACGCTTGAGCTTCATCAAGAACCAATGAGGTTCAATCTCGTGTTACGCAGCACGTTTCAGCTTCATCAAGAACCAATGAGGTTCAATCTCGTGTTACGCAGCACGTTTCAGCTTCATCAAGAACCAATGAGGTTAATTCTCGCGTTACGCAGCACGTTTGAGCTTCATCAAGAACCAATGAGGTTAATTCTCGCGTTACGCATCACGTTTGAGCTTCAGCAAGAACCAATGAGGTTAAATCTCGCGTTACGCATCACTTTTGAGCTTCAGCAAGAACCAATGAGGTTAATTCTCGCGTTACGCAGCACGTTTCAGCTTCAGCAGGAACCAATGAGGTTAATTCTCGCGTTACTCAGCACGTTTGAGCTTCAGCAGGAACCAATGAGGTTCATTCTCGTGTTACGCAGCACGTTTGAGCTTCAGCAGGAACCAATGAGGTTCATTCTCGTGTTACGCAGCACGTTTGAGCTTTTGCAGGAACCAATGAGGTTCATTCTCGTGTTACGCAGCACGTTTGAGCTTCTGCAGGAACCAATGAGGTTCATTTTTGTGTTACGCAGCACGTTTGAGCTTCAGCAAGAACCAATGAGGTTCATTCTCGTGTTACGCAGCACGCTTGGGCTTCAGCAAGAACCAATGAGGTTCAATCTCGTGTTACGCATCACGTTTCAGCTTCAGCAAGAACCAATGAGGTTCATTCTCGTGTTACGCATCACGTTTGAGCTTCAGCAAGAACCAATGAGGTTAATTCTCGTGTTTCGCAGCATGCTTGAGCTTCAGCAAGAACCAATGAGGTTAATTGTCGTGTTACGCATCACGTTTGAGCTTCAGCAAGAACCAATGAGGTTAATTGTCGTGTTACGCATCACGTTTGAGCTTCAGCAAGAACCAATGAGGTTAATTGTCGTGTTACGCAGCACGTTTGAGCTTCAGCAAGAACCAATGAGGCTAATTCTCGCGTTACGCAGCACGTTTGAGCTTCATCAAGAACCAATGACGCTAATTCTCGCGTTACGCAGCACGTTTCAGCTTCATCAAGAACCAATGAGGTTAATTCTCGCGTTACACAGCACGTTTGAGCTTCATCAAGAACCAATAAGGTTAATTCTCGCGTTACGCATCACGTTTGAGCTTCAGCAAGAACCAATGAGGTTAATTCTCGCGTTACGCAGCATGTTTGAGCTTCAGCAGGAACCAATGAGGTTCATTCTCGTGTTACGCAGCACGTTTGAGCTTCTGCAGGAACCAATGAGGTTCATTCTCGTGTTACGCAGCACGTTTGAGCTTCTGCAGGAACCAATGAGGTTCATTTTTGTGTTACGCAGCACGTTTGAGCTTCTGCAGGAACCAATGAGGTTCAATCTTGTGTTACGCAGCACGCTTGAGCTTCAGCAAGAACCAATGAGGTTCAATCTCGTGTTACGCAGCACGTTTGAGCTTCAGCAAGAACCAATGAGGTTCATTCTCGTGTTACGCAGCACGTTTGAGCTTCCATCAAGAACCAATGAGGTTAATTCTCGCGTTACGCATCACGTTTGAGCTTCTGCAGGAACCAATGAGGTTCATTTTTGTGTTACGCAGCACGTTTGAGCTTCAGCAAGAACCAATGAGGTTCAATCTTGTGTTACGCAGCACGCTTGAGCTTCAGCAGGAACCAGTGAGGTTCAATCTTGTGTTACGCAGCACGTTTGAGCTTCATCAAGAACCAATGAGGTTAATTCTCGCGTTACGCATCACGTTTGAGCTTCTGCAGGAACCAATGAGGTTCATTTTTGTGTTACGCAGCACGTTTGAGCTTCAGCAAGAACCAATGAGGTTCATTCTCGTGTTACGCAGCACGCTTGAGCTTCAGCAAGAACCAATGAGGTTCAATCTCGTGTTACGCATCACGTTTCAGCTTCAGCAAGAACCAATGAGGTTCATTCTCGTGTTACGCATCACGTTTGAGCTTCAGCAAGAACCAATGAGGTTAATTGTCGTGTTACGCATCACGTTTGAGCTTCAGCAAGAACCAATGAGGTTAATTCTCGTGTTACGCAGCACGTTTGAGCTTCAGCAAGAACCAATGAGGCTAATTCTCGCGTTACGCAGCACGTTTGAGCTTCATCAAGAACCAATGAGGCTAATTCTCGCGTTACGCAGCACGTTTCAGCTTCATCAAGAACCAATGAGGTTAATTCTCGCGTTACGCAGCACGTTTGAGCTTCATCAAGAACCAATGAGGTTAATTCTCACGTTACGCATCACGTTTGAGTTTCAGCAAGAACCAATGAGGTTAATTCTCGCGTTACGCAGCACGTTTGAGCTTCATCAAGAACCAATGAGGTTAATTCTCACGTTACGCATCACGTTTGAGTTTCAGCAAGAACCAATGAGGTTAATTCTCGCGTTACGCAGCACTTTTGAGCTTCAGCAAGAACCAATGAGGTTAATTCTCACATTACGCAGCACGTTTGAGCTTCAGCAGGAACCAATGAGGTTCATTCTCGTGTTACGCAGCACGTTTGAGCTTCTGCAGGAACCAATGAGGGTCATTCTCGTGTTACGCAGCACGTTTGAGCTTCTGCAGGAACCAATGAGGTTCATTTTTGTGTTACGCAGCACGTTTGAGCTTCAGCAAGAACCAATGAGGTTCATTCTCGTGTTAGGCAGCACGCTTGAGCTTCAGCAAGAACCAATGAGGTTCAATCTCGTGTTACGCATCACGTTTCAGCTTCAGCAAGAACCAATGAGGTTCATTCTCGTGTTACGCATCACGTTTGAGCTTCAGCAAGAACCAATGAGGTTAATTCTCGTGTTACGCAGCACGTTTGAGCTTCAGCAAGAACCAATGAGGTTCAATCTTGTGTTACGCAGCACGCTTGAGCTTCAGCAAGAACCAATGAGGTTCAATCTCGTGTTACGCAGCACGTTTGAGCTTCTGCAGGAACCAATGAGGTTCATTCTCGTGTTACGCAGCACGTTTGAGCTTCAGCAAGAACCAATGAGGTTCAATCTCGTGTTACGCAGCACGCTTGAGCTTCAGCAAGAACCAATGAGGTTCATTCTCGTGTTACGCAGCACGTTTGAGCTTCAGCAAGAACCAATGAGGTTCATTCTCGTGTTACGCAGCACGTTTGAGCTTCAGCTTGTGCAGAACCAATGAGGTTCATTCTCGTGAACCTCATTGGCTCGTGAACCTCATTCAGCTTGTGCAGAACCAATGAGGTTCATTCTCGTGTTACGCAGCACGCTTGAGCTTCAGCAAGAACCAATGAGGTTCAATCTCGTGTTACGCAGCACGTTTGAGCTTCAGCAAGAACCAATGAGGTTCAATCTTGTGTTACGCAGCACGCTTGAGCTTCAGCAAGAACCAATGAGGTTCAATCTTGTGTTACGCAGCACGCTTGAGCTTCAGCAAGAACCAATGAGGTTCAATCTCGTGTTACGCAGCACGCTTGAGCTTCTGCAGGAACCAGTGAGGTTCAATCTCGTGTTACGCAGCACGCTTGAGCTTCTGCAGGAACCAATGAGGTTCATTCTTGTGTTACGCAGCACGTTTGAGCTTCAGCAAGAACCAATGAGGTTCAATCTCGTGTTACGCAGCACGTTTGAGCTTCTTCAGGAACCAATGAGGTTCATTCTCGTGTTACGCAGCACGCTTGAGCTTCTGCAGGAACCAGTGAGGTTCAATCTCGTGTTACGCAGCACGCTTGAGCTTCTGCAGGAACCAATGAGGTTCATTCTTGTGTTACGCAGCACGTTTGAGCTTCAGCAAGAACCAATGAGGTTCAATCTCGTGTTACGCAGCACGCTTAAGCTTCTGCAGGAACCAGTGAGGTTCATTCTTGTGTTACGCAGCACGTTTGAGCTTCAGCAGGAACCAATGAGGTTCATTCTTGTGTTACGCAGCACGCTTAAGCTTCTGCAGGAACCAATGAGGTTCATTCTTGTGTTACGCAGCACGTTTGAGCTTCTGCAGGAACCAGTGAGGTTCATTCTCGTGTTACGCAGCACGTTTGAGCTTCTGCAGGAACCAGTGAGGTTCATTCTCGTGTTACGGAGCACGTTTGATCTTCAGCAAGAACCAATGAGGTTCATTCTCGTGTTACACAGCACGCTTGAGCTTCAGCAAGAACCAATGAGGTTCAATCTCGTGTTACGCAGCACGCTTGAGCTTCATCAAGAACCAATGAGGTTCAATCTTGTGTTACGCAGCACACTTGAGCTTCATCAAGAACCAATGAGGTTTGTTCTCGCGCGTCAGGCAGATTCAGTTGAGCTTATGTTTATGTACGCTGATTAGTATTTATATGTGAATAAAAGCCTAAATTAAATCTGTTCATCATATGAAGTGATCGAGTCTCTTTAGAAAATTGTGACTAAACCGCTCAATTCATATGGATTAGTTTTACGATCTCCTTTTGAACTTTTTAAAAAGGCAAAGTGGTAGTTGCATAGGCTTTCAATTGAGGGACAGAAAAGATCTTCATTTGTGTTCCGAAGACGAACACAAGTTTACGGGTTGGGAACGACATGAGGGTAAGTAAATATTTTTTATTTTTAGGTTTACTAAGCCTTTAAGGCCCATTATCTGTCTAATAATTTTTTTACACCGCTATTGATCAACAGATTAAATAATTAATCAATAACAATAATCATTATTATAATATTAATGGCAATAAATGACAATAATGATTTAAATGAGTATCAGGCGTGGCCAAGCTTCAGGCATAGGCTTTCACTGGCAAAACACAGAAAAAAGTGTTAAGTACTCTAGAGACTTTTGCACAAGAATTGCACTTTTTATTTTTAAGTGTTCAGAGGTTCACTTAAAGCACACCTTCTTTTTTTTTGCCTTTACAAGATTTAAAACCCAAATGTACTGAAAGTGATAAATGGTTGATTATTTGTATGACTAAAAAGTGTGTCAAGCATAGCTTTGATATTCCGCAAAATGGCAACAGAAATGCTTTTCTAAAACAGCTTTCCTTAAAACACTACTGATCTGAAGAGTATTTTTAATAAAGTGATTTGGTGACGTGATTTTTTGCTCGCTTTTAACACATAAAGATCTATTTGAGTTTTACTAAATGTAGATTGGAATTCAATTACAGCTCATACGTGGGCATGTTGATTCATTGTGCTGTTGTGTGTTCACAGGTCTGTCCATGTACAGTAAACTCTTCCACGTTCAGGGCTCCAAGAACAGATGAATGAGGCCAAAGGTCAACCGTACCAATCAGCTGCTCTCTGGGATACGTTACACACGTCCTCTTCTACACCCTCCACCTGCTCAGAACATGAGCTCTTGATTTTACCCGTGTCTCTCTTTATACTGTCTTCTGATAATCAATATTTCCCCTCAAATGCCTCCTAACCGGCCTCGTGTCTTTTTGAGTGTGTGATAGTACGCAACACTGCATCGATTGGATCTGTTCCAAAGGTTTTTCCGAAAGCGTTCTCTCTCTCGCTGTCCCATACGTGCAGTTGTCCAGGCTTCATTTTCACCCCACAACTGATGCCATGTGAAGAGCGAGTGGACTGACGATTCACGACAGCTGGTGCTCGAGCACACGGAGCCAAACACACTCCAACATCAACCTGTCCATCATATTTATCCATGTTTACATGTACATACAGAAGATTTCAACTTTAATCACCGATCGTTAATGATCTCTTAAGAACTTCTGTTGAAGTGCCTCATTCAGGTGTGATGAACCACATGTCCAGGTAAAGTTGATGTCGTTCGTGATGATTTTCTGTCGTTGAATCTGTAAAACTAATCATTCCAATCTCTCTTTAACACACAATGGCAGTTTTTTGACCAATGTCCTGGGAATGCTTGATACATCAGGGATGACGTTGTGTTTTCACTTTTATTACCTGGCCAAACACGAATAAATGACAGCACCTCATTCATGCAACAGAAACAGAACAAATTTCTCACAAATCGTCACTTTGAGTCGAATGTCACAGCTGATGTAAACAGTTCACATAAATTCAGTTTGTGTTTCATGAATGAGGCCGATTATGCAAGATTGACCTTGTTTGATGTTTATTTTAGTTTTACAGTATTTGTATATTGTTTTCTCTCCTGAATTGACTTGAATTTCCTCTCATTTTATGCATGACCAGAGCAATGAAACTTGATTAACATGCTAGTACCTTTTTATTGTTCAGTTGTATCAGTAAACTGGAAGAAATGTCAGCTACTTTTTGTGATTGATTTTGTTTTAAGAAAAAAAGTTATGAAAGTCACCATTTTTAATCGTCAAGAAGAATTCAAGACAAACTTCAAACTTCATCAACGGCTCTTTTTGTCCAAGACTGTTTAATTAAAAAAGTGTTTTCAGGAGTAATAGCAGTAAAAACTTTAGCAGTTTGTGATCTAAAAGTTCATGTGTCGTCATACGTCAGCTTCACTGAAGAACTAAAAATCAAAAGTCAAGTCAACCAAGTCTAACCAAGGCAATGTTTTCTCATATTTCTTTCCAGCATGTTTGTATTTTACAATATCAGTAACACCGTCACGTTAGACAAACAGTGTGGATTACTGTAGTACACACTAAACCGTTCTGTTTGGGAAATGTTGCTCAATTGAGTTACGTTATACAGAAACCATCAGCTGATCCAGCACGTGTTGTCTCAGAGCGACTGTCCTCGGTACAGATGTTACGAAGCTTTGCACTGCCGTTTCAGAGTTCAGAAATGGCACGAGGTTCGCCTAGAGGCAGTTTAAAAAGCTGACCAAAAATTACACATTACAAGTGGACAGGTCACTTCAAACATCAAAGTTCGAGGGGTCGTAGGGTCGTCTGATGTAGTGCTTGGAGAAGCCTCTGGCTCCTGGGTTTGGATGTGTGTGAGAAGGATGAACAGAGGTATTCGTTCAGAGTCCAGTTCCTTTCGACCCTCGAGCGTTCGAACCCACGTTTGGGCTCCGTGTCGGGGTCTGGGGGCCCTTCAGCTGCACTTGCAGGATTTGACGATCATGTTGGAGAGCTGCTCCACTTTAGGTATTCGGCCCACGTAGTAGAGGATGGTGAGCGGCTCCAGGTCTTGAGGAACGCAGCAGGGGGACGCGGACGCCTCGGGGTTCAGCGTGTTGTACAGGCTCAGCAGCTGCAGAGAAATCAGGAACATTATTTCTGTAGTGCTTACTATAGACAACACCGATCGTTTCAAGCAGATTCACATTATAGGGTTAGTTCACCCGAAAATTTGAATTCTGGGACCATCAGAATAAAGAGTTGGCAGATATTAAGTCAATTGATACTCTAATGAGAGATAGTTGACATGTAGTTGCAAAGTTACTTCTAGTTAGTAGAATGTCTAAAGTGGACTATTGAAATAAAGTGTTACCAAATTCTGTCAGTAATTACTCTCCCTCATGTCGTTCCAAACCCGCAAGACTTTCGTTCATCTTCGGAACACAAATGAAGATGTTTTTGATGAAATCTGAGAGTTTTCTGATCTCTCCATACTTTCAAGGCCCAGAAAGGTAGTAAAGACATTGTTAAAAACCGCTGTCGTCACATGGACTATTTTAACCATGTCTTTACTACCTTTCTGGGCCTTGAAAGTTGCAGTGACATTGCAGTCTATGGAGAGATCAGAAAACTCTCAGATTTCATCAAAAACATCTTCATCTGTGTTCCGAAGATGAATGTAGGCATTACGGTTTGGAACGACATGAGGAATTAATAACAGAAATGTCATTTTTGGGTGAACTAACCCTTTAAAAATAAATAGCAAAATAACTGTCAATGTTGCAAAGTTCATCAATTCTGAAACAAATTCAATGTATGCTGTAAAGCAGCTCTAGAGAAGACAACAGTGTTACTGTTCAGCTCAGTTCAGATCAGTGTTGATTCAGTTCAGTAACAGTGTTGCAAAGTTCATCAATTATGAAATAAATTCAATTTACGCCACATAGTCAAGTCATATGGAAGTAAAATAATGACAAATATTTTTGAAACAAAAAAGCTTGGTAAAGCGAAATAAAATGGACCGAAAATTGCCTGTCGAATATTATAGGTTGTATTTTTAAACGGAATTAATATTTTGGAAGTGAAATCTAAAAGGTGAATATGGATAATTGAGTTTTTAATAATGAAAATGTGTGTGAAATGTTTTGAAGTGAAATATTCACAGCTTAAATATACAACCATACTGAATTTCAGCCCATTAAAAATGCAAGCCCTAAAAATCCAATGCATTAAAATGCAAGCAGGGTTATTAATGCAGTGCATATTTTTTCAAGTAGTGCAATTCAAGCTTTTTTGTTTCAAAAACATTTGTCACTATTTTACTTCCATAAAGTCACCTTTATTTATTTAATTGAAAAGAGCCGCTTGGACCTTCTTCAAAAAGACAGTGACGGGTTAAACTGTCACGATGTGAGTTCAGTTCTCTCACCGAGCTGTGTGTGGTGTCGGCGCTGCGCAGGTACGGACACGGGCCGGAGCAGAAGTTCGCGTGATACCCTTTGGGCTCGTGGATCCACCTCCAGCCCAGATCCTGCCGGAAGTCGATGTACAGCGGCCGAACGCAGCAGTTCTCCTCGTAGTTTCTGAAAGCAGAAGGAAAACCGTCACTTTCGTTCACATCCTCGCTCTCTTTCTCTCCTGCGTTCATTCAGAGACGCTTCCAGACACGTGGATGTTTCTAAAGGAGCTTTCGCACCGGGTAGTTCAAGGAACAAGCCACCAGGATAATTCCCTGAGAACGATGGTTCCCCATAGGAACGTTTTCCTGGTTGCATTCGCACCGCCAGTAGGAACTATGAAGCGACGTAAGACGCGCTTGTTGTTGTGACTTTTATTTTGACGGCGCTGAGAACACCAGCCTGAGCCTGAGCAAACATTCGCATTCTCCGTGTTCATTGGTTTACGATCTGTCTAACAGTCCTGCCTAATACGTTATTCGATAGAACTGTTATACATAGAAAGTAGACAGTAATGAAAATGTATTAGCGTATGCCGTGTGGTTGATGTCCAGTGTTGCTGCGCAGAAATACATAATCAAGTTTCTCTTGGATCCTCAAAGTTGTGTTGGATTTTCTCCTCGGCGTAAAGGTTAAGAGGTCCATCTCTATCACTGTTTCCCATGTTCGTAGAGTTAGTTTTTGGAGTAAATATATAGGCTGTAATCTGTGTGTTTACACAGCTGTTTAAAAATGGCGGGTGCTGGTGTTTTGCACGCGTTCGGCCAATCAGCGAACACTAACATCACGGATAGTTCCTACAGTGCTGGTTCAGACTGACTCTGAAGGAGGAGTAAATTAGTTCCTCCAAAAGGAGTTCCTAGAACTAAAATCGTTCCTAGTTCCTGCGGTGCGAACACGCCAAAACCCGGGAGCTTCCGCCAATAGTTCTAGGAACTATGAAAAGGTTCCTCCGGTGCGAAAGCCCCTTAAGACTTCTATTTCGGCCTTATAAACATGTCAGACAGTCTTTAAAGCTCAGAAATTCCACTGTAAGGTGTGTCATTTTTTCCCTCCTGGATCCGACCCAGGTGTGGAGAGCTCACGGAGAGACACACACTAAAGAGCCAGTGCACTACTTAGCATACTGGGACAAATCTAAACTTGCAAGCTCTTGCAGTCGCTTCCAGCCGTCAGGTGCCAATTAAAAGGTTCATTCTTACAGGAAAAACCTCTCCAGACACATGAAGTTCCTGGAATGTGAATTTGAATGTCGTTTTTAAGAAGAAAGCAGATCAAATTCAGCTTGCGTTCCTGCCTTACCGAATAACACTTACATTAATGCATTTGCCAGACGCTTTTATCCAAAGTGACGTATATTGCATTCAAAGTATATATTTGATCAGTTCATGCGTTCGAATCGAACCCACGACATTGGCGATGACACACGTCCCTCAGAAAGTGTGTTTGGGATTCTCACAATGTATAGAGCACTGCAGTGATGACGTATTTCTGTAGTCCCAAAATGTAACTTCGCATCACCCTGGTTCTCTCCACAAAAACTCAATAGGATTTTTCCATTGGCTTCTGGGTTATTGCAGAAAATAAGGTCTGTGACCAACAAAAGTTTATGATTCTTACACATTTTGTGAATTTCTTACAAAACTTTTATGAATTTGGCAGCCCAAGTACAATTGGCAAAAGTAAGAAGCTAAACGTAGCCTAGACCACGGTCACATGACTTCAACGTCACTCTTTCAGTGTTTATTTAAAAACGATTCCCCTGAAAGTTTGAGTTAGAATAATTTGTTATTATAAGATGTGAGAGCGACTGGCGAGTAGATGAGTTAACCTGTTCAGTTTGATGACGTTTCATGTCCGATAACCTCATTTTTCATGACAAGTAAAAGCTTTAATACGATCAAAAGAGGTTTTTACTAGAGGTCTAATGATCCCCTCATGTCACGATTCGACACATATCACGATACTGAACTCACGATGCCATATTTGCGATACTCCAAGACATATGATAAAAGATTAACAAAATATGAACTGTTGATTAAAATGCTAAATAAAAATGAATAATGTAAATGAACAGGCTTGGACTTGGTGCTGAAACCCAAAGCACAGGACAATAGAGACACCAGAATAACAATATTCATGATTCTGAAGATGAAAATACTGAATTATTGTAGATGAATATGCTTGATCTGTCACTGACTAGATATATTTAAAATAATATAGGCCACTTTTTACTGGTAACATCAGACATTTGGCATTATCAGGACACACTAATATTCCCCCATTGCATTATTATACATTATATTCAGCATTATATATGGTAGTTTAATGTAGTGCTGACACTAAAACTTTTCTCACACACTAATTTTTATTTTAACTATCCACGATATATATTGTCACATTTTTGTATTGTGATCTATTGTCACACCCCTAGTTTTTACTGATGTGTATGTCATAGAATTAAACGTGAATATATCAGGAGCTTATTTCAGCATTTAACCAAAAACCCACTGACGTCAGGACTATGGATCCGGAAGTTTCCTGGTTTTGGACTACAAAAACACATCATCGCTCTTCACTGTGTGACGCTGCCTTCCAATTGGTCCAAAATGAGAAGAAAACACAATTTAGTTGTCTAGCTTTTGGAATAGCCTTCATGTCAGGAGTGCCAATGATGCCTTCAAATGTTAAAATGCAAAAGTCTTAGTAAGTTTGGCAACAGAGCTACAGTTTGATGTTATGAAGTTGAAGAAAGGCTCACGAGAAGCAGTAGTTGGTGTCCAGGGCCCGTTTGCGTCGCCTGGAGGAGGGCAGGACGTCCAGCCGGTGCGGAGGCAACATCATCAGGATCAGATGAGGGAGAAGCTGCTCCTTCTGCTTCTTCAGTCGACCCAAATCCCATCGGTTCTGCTCCTCGTACTCGCCGTCCATCCCTGAGGACACAGCAGAAGCACAGACACGCTCACATCAGAAAACTTCAAGTCTGGATCATGAATATTAATATTTTTGGGAAGACATTGACGTTCAGTTCGGTTGTGTTTCAATCCAGTGTAACTCAGACAGAGGAAGTCCCCCTGTGGTGTAAATCCAGCTTTTAATGTAGTTTATGTGTCTATGTGGTGTTTTTAATATGCTTTAAGACAAACCATGTGTAAATTCATAAGTCGACACCATTGCTGAGTATTTTCTCCTTAAAACTGCAGTGAACCAAAGACAGTCTCAAAAACATGGTGTGAAATCGCTGGTGTTTCTGACGTCACATTCTTACGAATTTATTAGAGTTCTTAAAGAGGACCTATTATGCCCTTTTACAGAGTCTTGATGTGGTTTTCAGGCTCTACTAGAACAGGTTTTCCTGCTTGAATGTTGATTATTTTCCTCATATTCTCCATTGTTGCGGCTCCTCTCTTCCCAGTCTGTCAGTAACGCTCTGTTTACTTCCTGTCTCTATGAAGCCCCTCCTTCTGAAAAGCACACTGTGCTCTGATTGGTCGGCTGGATCAGTGTGTTGATTGGTCGAGCGCTTCGAGTGTGTTTGGGAAATGTCCCGTCCCTTACCATAACCACCAGTTTAACACACTACTAACTAACTCAACCAGGCCCCGCCCCTTTATTCTGCTTATTAATTATTTAAATCAGGAATATTGTAACATGTTCGTTCCCGGAAGAAACTCAAGACTACAATGGAGGCGTTTCAGGGAGTTCAGAAACACTGACACTGATATTGAGAATAACTGGAGCTTTTTCATCCTCAAGCATCAACATTACACACTAAAGACAGATAAACATGGACTAAAGCACTTTAACTTCTTTATGAAGGACGTTTTCCTGAATCCCTCTCAGACAGCAGCTCACTCTCCGTCTCCTCAAGCATCTGCGTATTCAATCTGTTTGTGATAGCAAAAGCAGCTCAGGTCCCAGGAGAGGCGTTGCCAATAGATACGGACACCCCTCTTTCATTGAGGGCCAAGAGTCTGAGTGCCCGCGGTCCAGCCAGAGCGTTCCCGAAACCCCAGACACCCCCGAGGCCCCGGACTGAGCGAGATCCCATACGCTCCGCTCTCCAAGAGAGTCCGACGGGAGCGCAGACGCGGTTATCTCATCAGAACGTGTGCGGTGAAGATGAGCTGACGGGGGAAAAGCTGTGTGGGATTCATGATTGTGTGTTGTATATTCTATATTGCATCGCAGAGAAAAACATAAGAAGAGACTTTAGTAGCAGAGTGCGATCTGAGGCCGGATTCACACAAATCTAATCAGATCAATTCTAAGTTCGTACCGAAGTGCAATTCTTGAAAAATGTGTACGTTTGCAGATATTTTCTTAAAGTGGTGTTGAAAATCCAGCTCTTAATGTTGTTTATGTGTTTATGTGGTGTTTTTAATCTGCTTTAAGACAAAGCATGTGTAAATTCATAAGTCGACTCCATTGCTGAGTATTTTCTGCTTAAAACTGCAGTGAATCAAAGACAGTCTCAAAAACACGCTTTGAAATCGCTGGTGTTTCTGACGTCACAAACTACCTTGTAACCAATCAGATCAACGTGTGATCGTCAACCAGTAGATCTCTGAGCTGAGTGAGTGAGTGGAGGCGGGGCTCATTTGCATATTCATAGAACCGCGCATACTAAATGAGGTGAGGGTGTCGAGTTACATTCAAGATATTTTAAGGCATGAAGACTTTTTATTTTTTTATTTTAAACGTTTAAATATGTAATTTTGGTGATCAAAGATGAGTTTTAAGGGATAAAATGATTGACTACAGGGGGATTTTCAGAACGTTTCTTCTTAAGAAGAAAATGCCAGGCTTTGGTGTTACAGTATCTGATTATACAGCAATTCTTGCCAAAGACTCGCTGATCAACGTGGCCTGATTTGTTGCGTGGCCTGAAGATTACTGTAATAATCATAATAAGCACACACTATTCAGCATCAAGGCATCGATGTATATTAAACAGTTATTTTGTGCTGATTGCTGCCGGAAGTTGAGTCAGTTGTGTAGAGTTTTTATCAAAAAGTCACTTCTGTCATCATTGGTGTCACTTCAGAGACTCATGATCATCTCTGCTGATAGTGATGTGTATTATATGAAGTAAGTGTAATGTTGTAATGCTTAATACTTTAATCAACCCAATAAATTCATTAAACATCTTACCTTTTGGGATTTAAGACAAGTCGGAGGTTCTCCTAACTTTAAGAGGTTATTTACAATGATTTTCAAGAACATTCTTTTCAGGAATTCAAATTATTCTTAACTTTTGTCTTTGCAAACATCTTAAGAAATGTTTTTTGGGAATAAACGACTGAACTACATATATCATATTTATGATTAACAATAATAATAAAAAACTGATGCATGTTGTTTTTATTATATTTTTATTATTGTGCCCAAAAGGTGAAAGCACAACGATGTTGGTAACTGAACAGTTGAACAGCATTGGTTGGTGTTCTTCACTCACCTTTGAATTTGACCTCCAGCACCTCGTTGACGTGCTCAACGATGTCTCCGTTGGGGCTGAACGTGTGGCACGGGCAGTGAACGCTGATCTCCAGGCCGAGGTTGGTCTCTGAGCGGTGCAACAATACACAGATTCATACACAAACATCTGATTCCAGTGTTTACAGTGCTTGAATATGGGAATATCACTGCCAGTCACACATATGAAACACTAACTGAATGATTTCAATAACTGACTATAAAAAACTGTTCAAGAACTCCAAGTAACAGTAATATGCATGTTTTTGTTCTGTCCATTGATCATAAGGAGCTGTGCAGTTCACTAATTCACAGTCCGATGACCTCGGAAATGTTTCTGATTTTGTGTCATGATTTCCGGAGAAACTCATCTTTGGTCATTCATTGAATCCATTTTCCAGTTATCGACTGATTCCTACTTAGAATGAATCCATAGTGACTCTAGAAGTTTCTATTATTCAGACCAATTAAAGAGTTTAAAATGATTCTTTCTTTTATATATGACAGTACAGTATCAAATACAGTTGAGTTTTGGTGCACAAGATTTATCAAAATACACAATATGAAGCCGTCGCTTTGCACTGAGAATCACACAGATTTTTTCAAATTTGTACTTGCTTTGCAAATGTTCTCACCAATTATTTTAAGTCAGAAAGACATATTTTGGTAACACTTTACAATAAGGTTCATTAGTTAACTACATTAGTTAACATTAACTAATAATGAACTGCACTTATACAGCATTTGTTCATCTTTGTTAATGTTAATTTCAACATTTACTAATACTTTATTAAAATCTTGTTAACATTAGTTAATGCACTGTGAACTAACATGAACAAACAATGAACAGCTTTATTTTTATTAACTAACATTAACAAACATTAACAAAAACAGTAATAAATGTATTGCTCATTGTTAGTTCATGTTAGTTAATACATTAACTAATGTTTAATAAAGGAACCTTATTGTAAAGTGTTACCCATATTTTTCATCAGGCATTCATTAAATGCAAACATTAAGTTGATTATACAAAAAAATTTGAGTTACAACAAATAATTGATGATTAGGAAATTATATAATTATTAGTATGATTAGGAAATTCATACACGCATTGAAAAACTATGGAATACAAAGAAAAACACAGATTTTTTCATAATTTTCAGCTCATTTTAATGGATAATTCCACTGGAACATCATCAAACGCTTGTACAGTGAATGTCGTAACTGCCGTACCCTCACTGTAAAACTTCTTTTTTTTTAAGTTGTAAATAAAACTAAAATTATTGTTGCATGTTTTACAAGAAAAATACTATTTCATTGTTTCTACTTCAAAATTGCATGTTAAAAAAAATCGTTACTTGATGTTTCTTTGTACATTTTTGTAAATTTACTACTGATTTCTGAGTGAAAATTGTCCTACACCAATTTTCTTTCGGTACTGCTGACATATTTACATCTGCACAATTTCAAACAAAAATCTAGAGTATGTGATGTTTGCAAGGCATAAAAGTGCATGTATCTGATCAATGAATGCAAGAAGTTGTATTCATATATTAGTTCATATAATTGGCCTCTGCACAATCTTCATGTAATAAGCTTCGGCAGACGTTCACTCACCTCTGTACATGAGCCACTCGCGTATGGTCTCAGTGACGTCGAAGGAAACCCACTCAGGCGTTCCTTTAGTGAGAACGTTCTTGCCGCCAATGTAGCGCTGCTTAGCGATGTGCTCATCGGGACGAAGGATCTGCCAACACACGGGTTTGACAATCAGTGAGTTTAAAGCTGACATTTATGTGCCATCAGCATCAACAAGCAGAACTTCAAAATCGACAGGTTTCAAACAGGTTTCCTCAACGCTCAGACAAATAGTCCTGCCCACAAATTCACACCATTGGTCGACTCAAACGGCTCAAACAAACGGATCAGAGTTCTGGATAATAAAATAACCACAACAGTAGTTTAATGACAGCGGTGAGAAAACAGCAGCTCAGAAAGCATCTGATAATAGTGATGTGGATGTGTGCACCAGCTCCAGTCACGTCACGACACATTTATAAAGGGCTTTATGCTATAGATTGCTTTAAAGCAGCAAATTTACAGTATTAATCATGAATGAACATTGTCTCTGTCGCTTTCAATTATAAATCTCCAGTTCCTTCTTTAAAGCATCTCTCCACTCCAGTGTGTTCATGCTTTTACTCGCGTCTGATCTCGACGGACTGGCGTGCGTTTCCCGAAAGCATCGTTAGCCAACTATGGTCACAAGTTCTGTCGTTATCAGCAGTTTAATGAGTCTGTGTTTCCCGAAACCATCGTTTTAACGAACATTCGCAAACAGCATCGCAGAGGTGTGTGTTTGGAGCGACAGATCTCGACCTGTGGTTAGAAGAAGAGTTTCTAGTTTGCATGACATGTGGACTCAATAAATCCTGATCTTGAGCAAAATAAGCAAGCTGACATTCAGTGCAATCTATATCTTTATTTAGAATATATACAAATGTCATTTACGTCTTTGAGTTTGTCAAGAGATTTAAAGCGTAGTTTCTGAAGAGTGCGCATGTGTGAACGAGCTCTAGTGTGTAAGAATGAGCTTATGATTGAATCTGGAAATAAAGCAAAATAACTGAGAAAAATGAGGAATATTCCTCAGATGCATGTCTGTAATTTATATCAAAACATCTAGCGTTAATTCGATCTCAAACAAAGTCATTAAAAGAAGTTATTACTCCACCACGTGCGAGACGTCATTAACCAAGGTGGTTGAACGACACATTTGCAACAGTATAGTTTCGGGAAACAGTCGTGACTAGCTAGTTGATTTCTTCAATGATGCGTCGTACTGTGATAGTGAAGCACGAGTTACGTCATTGTACGGGACACACACTCCTGAACAGAAGAAATGAACCGGAGAAGATTTACACCTCAAAGAAGGCGGAGCCTCAAAGCCACACCCACCTATTACATCATCACCACCGACCAATCAAAGGTGTTTACCAGCCAGAGCGAACTTTTCCGGAAGGTATCGAACTCCCGAAACGAACTCCAAACAAAACTTCACTCACGTCACACCAGTTCGTTCTTTGATTTAGCTTGAAGTACATCACACAGAAAGCATTTTAGCGGTTAAAAACATGAGATGCACGGCAGTGGAACGAAGAAGAACACATTTCACCGGATCCAGTGCTTGATCTAGAAGGGAACCCTAACGTTACATGTGAACGGCCCCTTAAGAGTCACAGTGTGCTACTCTTCAGCGAACATTAAAATGAGATACGAGAAAACATTTCAACATGGAAAATACTGAGACGCATGCGCTGGAAGAGAACACACACTCTCTCCGGCACACGCACAGACAGACAGAGATGAATCCAGACAACGACGCTGCCCGAGGCCAAACGCTTCTGCTCTCTCACTCATGGAAAAACTGACTGGTGGAGTCTGATAGATCCACAACACTGTACGACTCGCACACGCACAGATGAAGGGCAGCCTGATCCCTCATCACGTTCACTGCTCGGAGTGACAGGTGTGTTTAGATACAGGTGAAGATTCTGATCCAGAACCTGATCCAACATTGTAAAATACTGGAACTGGATCATTTCCATGATGTCGACGGCACTAAAATAATCAGTTCTAAACCCCATGAGCTTCCCTGCTGTCTAAATGTTGCTGGGTTAAAAAACAAAAAAATGCTGGGTTGTTTCAACCAGAATTTGGGTAAAAAATGGACAAATCCAACTGTTTTAAATCAAATTTGTAACCCAATGGTTGGGTTTGTCTACCCTGGAAATCCAGAGTTCTCACGAGAGCACAAGCTGAATTTGCTCAGCGAGTTACACTGGCCTCGAGTAATGATGCTCATTAAATATGCCCCTCGATCTGAGCTGCACCAATCACAGCGGGTTATCTGATATAGGCGGGCCAGACGACAGCGCTGTGATGTCGAAGTCATTAGTAAACATTGCAAGATGGCTATGGATGAACACCAGTTGTTTGAAACGGCTTTGGCCGCTACAATGAACGAGTTAGACTTGGCTTTTTATCTAAAAGAGGAACAGAAGACGGCGCTCGAATCCTTCCTTTGAAAGAAGGACGTTTTTGCGTTTTTGCTGTTTTGCCGACCGGATACAGCAAGAGTCTAATCTACCAGTTATCTCCACTGGTAGCTAAGCGTATGGGGTTTATTGTTGTGATTGGTCGAAGTGTTATCCAATTGCGTTTAGTGAGATTTTCAAATGCATGCTTGGTGCCGCCCCTCGAGCCGGCCGATTTTCATTAGTCGATGCCAGACCATTAATCTTTCAGATTTAGGTCTGGATTTCCAGGCTAGTGTTTGTCCATATTTGACTCAAATTTGAGTTGAAACAACCCAACACAGGCAGCATCCTAAACACAAACTCAGACAGAAAGGTTTGTAGCAACTCATCACACAACTATAAAAGCCTGTTTCTGAAACATTAAAATGTCATAATTATGACATGAAAAAAATTTAATTATGACCTCTTATATTTCTAAAGAACAAGGCAAATTTGATTTCTCATGTCATGACCCCTTTAAAAGGTTCAGTGGCGTTCTATTAAAGTCCCCCTGTGGTGTAAATCCAGCTTTTAATGTTGTTTATGTGTCTATGTGGTGTTTTTAATACGCTTTAAGTCAAACCATGTGTAAATTCATAAGTCGACACCATTGCTGAGTATTTCCTCCTTAAAACTGCAGTGAACCAAAGACAGTCTCAAAAACACGCTTTGAAATCGCTGGTGTTTCTGACGTCACAAACTACCTTGTAACCAATCAGATCAACGTGTGATCGTCAACCAGTGGATCTCTGAGCTGAGTGAGTGAGTGGAGGCGGGGCTCATTTGTCATAGAACCGCGCATACTAAATGACGCAACGGTGTCGAGTTAAAGTCAAGATATTTTAAGGCATGAAGAAGGAAATCACTTTTAAATGTCATTTTGGTGAGTTTTAAGGGATAAAATTATTAACTACAGAACTCTAGGTTTCTCGACCTTCAGTTCAAGACCCTTGAAAGTAGCTGTAAGAATGTGGCCAGATAAAATCAGCATATGCACGGAGGTCCCGCAACAGCTCGGCCCATAAAACTCCGGCTGGGTTATAAGATAAGTGGGTTGGAGGACCTAATCTAGCATCCGGTGAGACCGTGTCTGGGGGCGGCTGTCCTCGGAGAACACGTGAGCGGCCCACGCCAGCAGATCCAGGCCAGAAACACACACACACTCGCTCTCTCAGCTTCTGACGGGACCAACGGCTCCTTCACAGGGACCCGACCGGGGCTCGCGGGGGGAAACCGGGCCAGAATACAACACCTATAGAATATATACTGACCGCTGGAGCTGGGAGTAAATCTGTTATATAACAGCTCTCAGGGTTTTATGTTGCGGTTAGAAGCGTCGGCATGTGAAAGCAAAGCTCTGAGTTTCTCAGAATGCCTCTTTTGTTCGGTTGCAATTGTGCAAATGTTCTTCTGTATAATCCATCAGCACCTGGAAAACAGATCAGGCCCGTAAAACTCCACGCTCCATCTGAGTTCAGTGCAGTGCCATCAGCTTTCTCTCCGCGTCTGTGTTTGTTCTGCGGTACTGTGTGTGTGTGTGTGTGTGTGTGTACTACTCATCTGAGATAATGGGACGATATAAAACCACTTATGTCTAATTGATATTTAAAAATCTATTAGGATTTGGTTGTAAAATGAATGTAAAAATGTTCAGATGTATAATACTGTTGGGGATTTTTTTATGCTTTTAAAAGATGCTCAAAAAGCCTGCATTTATTTGATCAAAAATGCATTAAAAACAGTGAAATATTATTATAATGCAGATTAACTGTTTTCTATGTGAATATATAATAAAGTGTAATTTATTCCTGAGATCAAAGCTGAATGTTCAGCATCATTACTCCAGTCTTCAGTGTCACATGATCCTTCAGAAATCACTCTAATATGAGGATTTGATGCTCAAGAAACATTTATGATTATTATCAATGTTGAAAACAGTTCATATTTTTGTGGATTGTAAATAACTGATACATTTTATTTTTCAGGATTCTTTGATTAATAGAAATAGAAAGTTTTAAAGAACAGCATTTATTTGAAATAGAAATGTTTGTAACATTAGAAATGTCTCTACTGTCACTTTTGAACAATTGAACGTGTCCTTGATGAATAAAAATAATGTATTTTAAGAAATAACTGATTGACCCTAAACTGTTATAGAAGTTTAGGAGTGTCTGGAGACTGATTCTGTCATTTGCAGTGCATTATGGGAGTGAGGGGAAGGTCCCTGTTCATTTGATCTTCATATTAACAGCACATTCTCCTGAATTAAAAACAAAACACATCTGTACAGAAGCAGATATGATGCCTGAATAACCTCAGAGCTCATGATCAGTCAGTCTTGAAGGGTTTATATTGGAAATCTGATAACACTTTAATTCAGGGTCCAGTTCTCACTATTAACTAGTTGCTTATTACTAGGATATTGGTTTGTTTATTAGTACTTATAAAGCACATATTAATGCCTTATTCTGCATGATCATATTCTACATCCCTTAATCCTACAATACCTAAACTTAACAACTACCTTTCCAACTATTAATAAGCAGTAATTAGGAGTTTAATGAGGAAACAGTCATAGTTACTAGTGAGTTAATAGTGAGAATTAGCCTAGAAATCTAGACGCACCCTAGCGGCAGCAAAATGTATTTTACAGCCAGGGCAGTCTAGCAACTCTCCATAGACTTTCGAGCTGCAAAAACCTAAATTGGGTCAGGCCAATCACGTCGCTTATAGAGTAGGCGGGGCGGGCTTAACATATGATGACAGAGTTGCCACGGTTACCTGCTGCTACTTGAAAACAAAGAATGACGGCTGCTGGAGAACAGTCTTTCGAATCGGCTTTGTCCGCGACTCTGGAGGACTTGGAGTTAAGTTTTTCTTTGAGAAAAGAGCAAAGAACGGCACTTAAGTCATTCTTAAAAAAAGGAAGATGTGTTCGTCGTTTTGCCGGCCAGATATGGCAAAAGTTGAATCTATCAACTAGCTCCGCTGTTGGGAAAACGCTCTGGTTGGTTGAAGCGCTGTCCTATTGCGTGCAGAGGGAATTTGAAAGACAGCCGTTTATCCCGCCCCTCGGATTGAGCCGTGTCTATGGTGAGTTTAACATCTTGATGTCGGTCTGGCTTGCCAGGCTAAGTGAGAATTGACCCTTCGCAGGGAGCTTGATTGACAGGTGATCTGACCAATCATACTTCGCCATCCGCCATTTTGTCCGACAAAGCAGTCAGGAGAGTTTGTAGATTAACATAGGAGGATTTGAACTTGAAAAACGGAGTGTACTGACGCCTTTCTGTGGTTAAAACAACATTCCTTTTTGTGTTTGTTCATGTTTATTTGAGGCTATAAATTAACTAGAAGGAAGAGATGATCGGTTCACGAGCAGCTTTAACTGATGCTCTACAGCGATCTGTCACGGCACATTAAAGAGCAACAAAACGGTATTTATTGTTAAAATTTCTTTTTAAAAATGACCAAATTTGAAAGGTGAGACTTTATATCAAACGTAACCGAAAAGTAACCTGCTCTGTCCTGTCTGTCAGCGTGTTGTCAGTCTCCTCTCTACTCCGCGATGTATTTTTCACTGCATGAGAACATGGTGTGGCATGAGAACGGCGTAGCTTGTCGGACATAGCGACAGTAACTAAGGGGGGCGGGTCTTTGCGAACGGTCAATTGGACCCTAAACTAAAGTGTGATCAGAAATCTATTCCAATATTCCCACTTTATCTTTATCAGTTTATTACTGCCACAGTTTGCATTCATGTCTGTGTTCGTGTACCTGTGTTTCTGCATTATCATTCCAAACATTTTGGGAATTAGCTTTGTTTATCGTTAGTTCTGAAAAATCATTTTAATTGCTCAATTTTAGTACAAAGTCTGTCCTCTCGTCAGTGATGAGACTGAAGAATGACTGTTGTAAACTCAGTGACGTCAGCACCGTTATATGATTGGATTACAAGTCGCACGTTATCTACATTATCAAGCCTTGTTAAATATTAAACTGAGAAACAAAGCCTGAAATAAGAGAATCTCTCAGAGAGCTGTTGAAGTCTTCAGAGCGGTCGAATACTGTTTCTCTGAGAGCGCCGGCTGTAAACACAGCTACTCTCGTGTGGAGTCACGGCTTTATCCACTGCGATCTGCAGAAAACTCCCATTAATCAAAGAATCAAACAACCCAGCCTTTGTGTTTGTGTAGAACATATTTCTGCCTTCATACTTTCAGCTACCAATAAGAGTGAAGAACGTTTAACATATTCTGCCACGCTTTAATCCTTTCCACATCATGGAAGTCTTAACCCTATAAAGCTACTGTATCATATTTGAGATAAATAAGGACAAATGATCTATTAAACCTGTCTCACACGATCTCCTCAGTCCTTCTGTCTCTGACTGATAGTTTAGACTCTTTTATCCAGTAAAAGTCTTTCAGTATAATTGTACAAGCGTCCTCCTTCAGCTCGAGCTTCACGAGTCTTTCTGTGTCAAATCTGCCCTGATTTATCAAGGAAACGCAAGAATAACTTTGATATTGTTAGTAATATTTCAGCTGGACTGAAGCAGCTTCGCTTTACTTGATTATCATACATCATTTATTATCATAATCATGCGTATCAAATATGATCATCAGGCTTTTGAGGAAGGTTTATTTGTTCATCTCTCAATCATCATTGTATTGCATTGCATTACATGATTAAAACTACAGAGCTTTGATCATAAAACTAAGCATTTAAATATCAGCTTACTAAGCCATTATTGGCAGATATTGATATTTATATGCATTTTATGTAAGAATCTGCTAAACTGTTATAAAGATCTCATTGATTTACTAAAATTACTGTAAATAAATATCAGCATCTGCAGCAGATTGTGTACTTTTGCTCAGTTTGGAAATAAAACTGAGCTGTTTTTTCTCCATGTTCTCAATATATGATACTATATGAGCCATAAAACTGTTTGATTAAAAAGATTTTTCTGACAATTCTTTCATATGTCAGGCTTGACCGGGTTAAGGAATAGTTCACTTCAAAATTACAATCCTGTCATCATTTACTCGCCCTCAAGCTGTTTTAAACCTCTATGAATATGAAGATATATAACCGTCGGTACCAACATTCTTCAAAATATCT